>NC_059373.1:33397780-33617780 GCF_019703515.2 Myxocyprinus asiaticus
ACACTCTGAGAGCCAAAAATGCAGCAAATGCCGCAGGCAGCTCTCACTCGACCTGCCACTGTCAAACAAGGCTAAATTTGGCTACTTAACCTCTCACTGTCACAGGCAGCTCTCATCCCTCCGTCTCTGTTATTTGCGCCTCTTTAAGCCTCGTTATATAAATCCAAAATGTTTTTGAATGTGAAAAAAATAAGTGAAAAAATAAGTAAGAAGAGCAATCAAAATTCATTTTAAAATGCTCCAGCGCAAGATTTACTGGTATATTATATTCATTTTATAGAATGAAACTTGTTATTTTGTTATTAACACAGAATGTATACACTGTTCTCCAGGCTTTGCGTCAATTCAAATCTCCAAACACAAAAAGACCAAAAATAGGGGGCCTGGGTAGCTCAGCAAGTATTGACGCTGACTACCACCTCTGGAGTCACAAGTTCGAATCCAGGGTGTGCTGAGTGACTTCAGCCAGATCTCCTAAGCAACCAAAATTGCTAGGGAGGGTAGAGTCACATTGGGTAACCTCCTTGTGGTCGCTATAATGTGTGGTTCTCGCTCTCGGCGGGGCGCGTAGTGAGTTGTGTGTGGATGCCACGGAGAATAGCATGGGCCTCCACACGCACTACATCTCCGCGGTAACGCACTCAACAAGCCACGTGATAAGATGCACGAATTGATGGTCTCAGACGTGGAGGCAATTGTGATTCGTCTTCTGCCACCCGGATTGAGACGAGTCACTACGCCACCATGAGGACTTAGAGTGCATTGGGAATTGGTGAGAGTTGCGTTTTGCGTTGACGGATCGTGTGTGAGAGATGCATGTGGCGATGATAGATTGCGTGTGAGAGATGCATGTGGCGATGATGGATTGCATGTGAGAGCTGCATGTGGCAATGATGGATTGCGTGTGAGAGCTGCATGTGGCGTTGACGGATCACGTGTGAGAGCTGAATGTGGCGTTGACGGATCACGTGTGAGAGCTGTATGTGGCGTTGACGGATCACGTGTGAGAGTTGCATGTGGCGTTGACGGATCACGTGTGAGAGCTGCATGTGGCGATGAAGGATCACGTGTGAGAGCTGCATGTGGCGTTTACAGATCTAGGTGAAAGCTGCGTTTTGCGTTGACGAATCGCGTGTGAGAGCTTCCTGTGGCGTTTACGGATCACGTGTGAGAGCTGCATGTGGCACTGACGGATCGTGTGTGAGAACTGCATGTGGCATTGACGGATCGCGTGTGAGAGCTGCATGTGGCGTTGACGGATCACGTGTGAGAGCTGCATGTTGCGTTTACAGATCTAAGTAATAGCTGCATTTTGCATTGACAAAACGCAAATGCAAGTTCCCCGGCTTGTTTAGCTAATGCTCATGTGCATTCTAGAGGTGACTGACAAGTGATGTCTGTATCCAAAAGGTGACTGGCTCTTTTAACTGTAAGGCAGGACTTTCTTTCTACATCCGTTGACTGTTGAGTGCTCAGAGCTCCTTGGTTGAGCGTTCCAATTCCTCCCATTCATTTAAATAGAAGTGGCCCGTCTCTGCTAAATAATCTTTGACAGAACAAATATTTTGAGGGACAATGACCCAAGTTAAAGAAAAAAACGTAATATAGGCAACTTAAATATTTAAAAAACACCTTATTTTGTTCATTAATGTTTCTAAGATTATGAATTCATGTTGATGTACATTTTAATATTAAAATGTAATGTGTACAATATATGTTTTTGAGTGCAGAGTCTGAGTCCTATTTAGTCTTGTAGGTAGCACTGTTGTTTGCAGTGATTGCCTTGACTGACACTTGATTGTAAAGTTACAATAATGCAACACATGAACAGAAGCATACACTACATGACAATAGTTATATTTGTCTTCCTGTAAAGTTAGGGTTATTTTGCTAAAAGCAGTTAACAACATTGAATAAATTAATATGTAAAAATATTTAGGATTTGTATAACATATATTTATGGAGTGTCAAGCTTTTTGTTTTCACACATCATGATAATGTCAATAAGACTCTATCTTATTAGATGTCTTATTTGATTGAACTAACAGAAATGATGCTACATGTCAATGCTGCTTATTTTTGTATATGTGTGACCAGTCTCAAAGAGTAACAGTAAACAAAGATTAAAATAAGGTGCCAAGCAATTAATAAAATGGAAAACTTTTCTCCCACAATCACAAACAAGACAACAGTTGTAATTCTGATGCAGTCTCTCTTTTGTAATTAAAAATGAATAGATAATCACACTTACACAGACATAGTGGACACAAAGCATTCTCGCTGGATGGTAGGGTTTTATTGAAAATAATTTAGGCTTTAATGTCTCGCCGATAATTTATTACCAGCAGCCTAAGTTTAAATCTGTAAGTTGAAGTTCAAGTGCTTTTATGATCATTTCTCTCCTGTGTGGCAGGGGACGAAACGAAACACAGTGTCTTCTGAACCGCATGTAGACCTAACATATGACATACATGACCAGTAAAAACACCTATTAGTACAAATAACAACACAAGACTCCACAGAACAATTTATAATTCGCAGTGAGCTAGAACTATGCTGAACTACATCTCTTTTTACTGTTGTGCAAGTTGCACATCTGCAAATATTGAAGCGATGTAGGCTGTACATTGTGAGGTTGGATCAAGTTTTCTTGTGCAAAAGAAAAAGACAGGATTGTAGAGGCAGCAGAATATGCAAATTAATGTTTTAAATATCCTAGTTTATGGAAACATAAACATAAACTGCGCATGTGTGTATACGGTGCCGGATCACAAGAGAGGCGCAAGTAACGGTGATGGTGCGAGTTGGAGCTGTATGTGACGCTGACGGGTGGAGAGGGAGGTGCAGGTAACGGTGATGGATCACGAGGAAGACGCTTAAACAGTGACGGAGCCCGTGAGAGCTGCATGCGGCGTAGTGCCTCTCCAGAAATAATTAGTTGGTGATCAGTTATTTTTTTGCTACTTTTCAAAAGCCTTTTTTTTATTTTTATTTTTTTTATATAGATTTTATTGTTTTACTCTTGTCTTATACCCACTTTCTAATGTATTAAAAATGACCATAAATTAAATTATTTAATTTTAAAACTATGTGAATCTAAATGAGTAAAATGAGTTGTGCATAATAAAAATATGAAAATATAAATATGAAAATAATACTTTGCCTCAGTCGTGGCGTTATTTAACCCCCCAAATAAGGTCTCTAAATGCTGATGACAAAGGAGTTTGCCATTGTATTGCAAAGATTGTAAAATGTCATTTCCACCGCAGAATTGGCATCAAACACAGTACATATTATGATATGTGAAAATGACACTGTGATGGAAATGTTCATTATGCTTTTTAAGAATTTGCAGAATTCTCTCGACACCATTATATCTACTATTGGACAACGTTAGAACAAAGAAATGAAATAAAATGTGTTAAATAGCAGAAGTCCATGGGGCCAAAAGTGCCTATAGTTGAAGAAACACCCAATTACAGAACTGCCAATCTTTACATTTCTAAAGACTTTTTCCATTCTCTTTGAACTCTGCAAATTGATTAGAATTTGAGCTGTCAGCCAGCTGGATCAACCGTGACACACTAATGATGTCCACCTGTAACTCATCAGATGCTTTTAAACAAGACCTCTGGCAAATCCTCAATGTCCTTTCAATATTTAAGAAGCCGAAGAACAGCTCTAGCACTCTTTATACAAGCTGACACATTTCCATCGACTGTGATTTGATTCATTTGTGAAGTTTGAGACATGTTTGCTTTTGCAGCAGATGAAGCGAACTTTATGACACCCAAGGTCTTCAGGAGAAATCTACCATTGACTCCTGGAAGAATCCCAAAATTTACCATTCCTCCCAAACTATTGCGGTCTCCTCGGCTGTGTCTACTGCAAGACAAAGACGATGACACGCATGAGCTGATCTCTCCAGACAGTCCAGAGAAACCGTCTCCCAGAAGCATGCCTCCCACTGCTTCACCGTACATCTCTGCCAAACTTCGCTTCACCCCTAAGAAGACGACACATAAGAAATGTGCAAGCGAGGATCTCTCCGACCCTTCGACTCAAGCTGCCATGTCTCTGGAACATGTTGGGAAGGTCACCACCCCTTACGGCTTTCGGACCTTAGCTGCCAGTCCCAGTGTGAACCGGAGGGAGTCATTGTTTCATAAGAAAAGACGCTCTTCAGAGAGGAGAGTGAATGGAGAGTCGGTGGTTTCACCCAGATCTTCACATTCACCATTCAATTTCACAAAGAAAAACGGCTCCGTGAAGAAGTACCAGGATGACATTGATGACATCCATTCCCCTCGGAAGTCCAAAAGAGAAGGACTGGAGTTGCTCCTGAACAAACCGTTGGCTGTCTTGAGGGGTCTTACTCCCAAAAGGAAGAACTGTTCTTTAAAACTTCAGCTATAAAGAGTGACCGATATCCGTGTTGGTATAGACCATGTTGGTTGTCTGTATGTGTTGTACCATTTTTGGAGAAGATTTTAAATTGTGAAATAAAACAAATTTTAATTCAAACTGGACAAAATCATCTTTGTTCCTTTTAGAGATATCGTCAAAGAGATATCGCACCTCTGAATGGACATTTACTCACACATTTGGGATGGTAATAGGATGTGTATGTTCTTCTGCACAACACAAAGATTTTTAGAAGAATATTTTGGCTCCGTAGGTCCTTATAATGGAAGTCAATGGTGACCAGAATTCTGAAGCTCCACATCCACAACTTGCATTATGAAAGTACAGATTTAAAGTAAGAGGATCTATATAGATATCTCACCCACACCTATAATATCACTTCTGAAGATATGGATTACTTGAACGCTGCGTTTACGTGCTTTTTGGAGCTTCAAATTTCTGGTCACCATTCACTTGCATTTTATGGACCAACAGAGCTGAAATATTCATCTACAAATCTTCATTTGTGTTCTGCAGAAGAAAATCATACATCTGGGATGGCAGGAGTGCATAAAAGATGTTTTCATTTTTGGGTGAACTATTCCAAGGAAACAAAAGCTCAAAAGCAAGTAAAACATGTCATAATACACATACAACTACCATATTTTGTACATGTTTCAATGGCCTAATATTGAATTAATAAGATTTATCTGGGTTATATAAATAAAGCTCACAACAGGACAAGTAAACATGTAAGTGGTTACAATTGTGAACAGCGGGAAAACACAGAGCCTCATTATTGAATAAGTAACCCACTGAGTCCCATTATAAAATTGCAAATTTTGAAGTATTGTTACAATAAATGAAACTTAAGTAAAATGAAAAAGATGTATCAATTCCTTTCTCCACTATTGCATGTTAGTAAAAACAGCAAATTCTGTTACTTTATTGTTAGCAAGAACTGTGCAAAATTCGACTGTAGTGTAATACTTTCACCTTAAAGAAAAAAAAAGGCATATAGTTTGTGTCATTTGGCTATCCAATGAGTAAAATACATGTGACCACATAGCTGGATAAAAATGTGGGATTAAATGGGTTAAGATTGTAATTTCAATGACTGTTCCAGGCCTGCAATTGATAATTTTAAAATCCCATCAATATTTCCTAGTTTTCCATAACCATTTGAACCCAGATGCAGGGAAACTTACATTTCCTACTAAAATCTAAAAGCAAATATATATTCTAAATATAAAATTAAAAGCAAATTGTTATTATGGAGGATACACAAATATGAATGGGAAAAAACATTTTCTTACAAGGCAAAATGATCATAGAAGTTGCAGAGCTGGTTTTCTGCAGGAGCGGCACTGATTTCTATTAAACCAAAGGTTAAAACGTGACCTGTCACATCAAAAGTGTTGATGCCTTGCAATGCAGCTCAATCAATTCAGATGTCAAAACCATTGTTCTGTATCTTGTATCAGTGTTTGTGCTTAGATGCATGTGTAATCCTTTGCATTTACACATGAGTAGGCCCAGATGCAATAGGCAGGTTTTTTTTTCCACATTTTCTGTGCTGATTTTGGGGGAAAATCTTCAGCATGGATTTAAATATGGTAAAATGTGTTAGAGCTAAGGGTACTACACTAATTGGTTTACTGAATCTTAAAAACATTGTAAATGATGGGCATTCCAATTCTGTGGAAATCTGCACATCTTTCTGTGGGTACAATTTCAGTGCGGGCCTGATGATAAGAGTGCATAATCTTTAAACAAGATTGTTAGGGGCAGTTCAGACAGAAGGCATTCTTAATGGATGAATGTGAATTTTTGGTAACAAAATCAAACTTTTTCCAGGCTTTTTTATTAATATCATAGTCCTTTAATATAGTTACAATCTGTTTTATGAAAATAAGTCAGTAGAAATAATTTTTTAAAAAGTCCATCAAGTCGAGTCGTCCATTTGTACAGTCCCACTTTCTCTGTGCATTCCAAACACAACGTAAAAATTAGCAGATGAGAAGTTTGCTTCCCTCTGTCAAGTCCCGGGCTCCACCCTGAAGAGCCACAGCATCCAAACAGGACAGAGCGTCAGTCTTTATTTATGATGAAAGCTCTGTTCGACATAAGATAAAAGGCTTGAACCTGATGTTTCTAATCTGCTTTCCACATTTCCAAATGCAGTAAAATCTTTAATCCGTTTAAGATCCCTGTACTTCACATTACAGTCTGTATTCTGGGTTCACTATACTTAAACTTGTTGATAATCTCTCTTTAAAAGTACATTACCATGACATTTTAAGGGTGAGCCATTGAGAAGAGTTAGTCAACCTTCTCTTTTAGGCAGTCTGTCAGTCTATGCCAGTCTGGATTTAGTTTCTCCAGGCTTAGCCGCCCCCACTGCACCCGTCCTTACACTTAACCAAACGTCAGAGCTAGTAGGGTCTCCCAGGCTCCAGCCAATGGCATTTGAAGTCCATAGAAAGATTTCTGCCCCTACAATAGGAGAGTGTGTCTGGGCAGGCTGCCCCTGAGTGGCTGGAGTAGATGTTTGGCAGGTAGCCTCCAGTGACATCACAATCGCGGAGGGGGCGTGCTTATGCTGGGGTGTGGTTGCTGTGGAGACCAGGGTGTGTCCTCTCAGTCACTGTCAGAACCTACGGCAGATGAGCCTTTCCGTTTCCTCTTGGGAGCTTTGGGTTTGGCGTCCTCTTCCTCCTAGAAATGAAATGATGACAAATATGGGAGTTGGCCTAAAAGCCTTTGTCATGATGTCATAATGAAAATGTTTTGCTGTAATTGTGTATTTACAGATGCACTACTGGAGGCGCTCTCCTCGTCATTGCAGGGCTGTGGAGCCACACCCTTTCGAGATCGGGGTGAGGATGCTGGGGCTTTGCGGCGTGATTTAGGCGGCTTGGTGGAATCCTCATATTCTTCGGCCAAAGAGAAAAGATCACTGTACCTGCCAGGAAAGAAATAGCACAGTTAGTCACATAAGAACTGGAAAATCAATCAGTAGAATCAATCTCTCCAAAACCACAATTCACTTTTTTGCAATTTAAAAATCTTTTCTGACATTTCCTAGGGGTTGTTAGGGCATTGCTGGGTGGTTGCTAGTGTGTCACATTCCGGCCTAATATAAAAGAGCCCACGTTCAAGTCTCTATGATATTCTGGTCACTAGTACAGTTCAAGACGCGCCTATGTAAGTCTATGGTTTAAATTTAAAGTTTGATTGCTTATACAAGTAATTGCACACCTCTCCTCAACAAGCAGTACGATTTGAAGTATCATTTCAATTCACAGTAAAAACGGTGCAGGCCGAGTTATGTGCAGGAGCATAACACTTATGAATAGGGTTTTGTTCCTATCCCAAAGCACTGTCTAAACAACAGTAATAGTGATGTTTGCCTTAATAAGAACCACTAAAACACGTACCTCATTTTGTGGGCCTCATCACAGCTGGCCTGAACATGCTGCAGGGCCTGTAATATGGGCGTCTGGGAAAAGACTGATACAGATACAAGAATAACTCAGAGATCATTGTGATCACAGTGAAATGGACACAAGTCTTGCAAAGTAATCAGTGATGCTTCTCACAAGGACTGTGAGAAGTCTGAGATTGACAGGAGGAGGAACTCACAGTTGTTCTTAGTGTTGCTAAGATTGAGTCTCAAGCTGTCAAGATGTTCCAGCATCTGCTCCAGGGTCAGCTGAGCCAGTTTACTGCTGGAACTCCTCAAACTGCGGAACACAACACAAACAACAGATCATTGCTCATTAGGGATGGGACGATATATGGAATTTCGATATATCGCAAACCAAAAAAAAAAAAAGAAAAAAAAAAGAAAAAAAAAAGAAAGACTAAACAGTGAAAACTCGATATTTCTAAATTTGAGACATTGTTTTCTGTCCATGTGATCATAAATGAAATGACTCAAACCACATAATCTATGTATGGCTTGATTTTACCCCTACTGGGCTTTTTTTCTACACTTTTACAGAGTTCACACAAGGTCCTTGAAGTGCTTAAAGTGCTGGAATTGAGCTTTTTTCAAATTTAAGCTATACCTGGAAAATCACCTTTTTTTGTTGAAAATTGCTGGAGATAAAAATGGAAAATTTGTTCAATCTAATATGTAATAATCAAAGATGAGATCCCGCACTCCACTTTCATTGAATGTGTCTTTTAATATCCTTTCTGTTCTTTACAGTCAGATAAAACAGAAATACACTTTAATAACAGATAGCACAGATGCGCAAAAAAATTAGACTTCTCTCTCCTTAACGAATGAACAAACACCTGTGTGAGTTTGTGAGAAGAGTTAAATTCTTAAAGGGACAGTAGCATTATAGTGCTTATTATACAAATTAATGAATTATTTCTTGTAATTTGTACACATTATTTCAAACATTGACAGTTCATATCATTATTACATATACAATTTCAAGAAATAATATTAATTGATAGAATGTAGAATTTCTATATTTTTAAAAAGTTAATTTTTTTTTTTATTATAATAATCAAGACAAACAAATTATTAAAAATATTCACATACTTTTCCAGGACAGGTTCTGTTCAGTTCTATTGCTTGTTCTGCACCCGATCAGCCTGAATATACCCCATTATTTTTTAAGGCTTATTCTTTTGTGATCTTTTCTTATGGATGATTGTTGGTGTCAGGTGGGCTGGTTTGAGTATTTCTGTAACTGCTGATCTCCTGGAATTTTCACACACAACAGTCTCTACAATTTACTCCGAATGGTGCCAAAAACATCCAGTTAGCATCAGTTCTGCAGATGGAAAAACCTCGTTGATGAGAGAGGTCAACAGAGAATGGCCAGACTGCTTAGAACTGACAAAGTTGGGGCCTGGGTATCTCAGCGAGTAAAGACGCTGACTACCACCCCTGGAGTCACGAGTTCGAATCCAGAGCATGCTGAGTGACTCCAGCCAGGTCTCCTAAGCAACCAAATTGGCCCAGTTGCTAGGGAGGGTAGAGTCACATGGGGTAACCTCCTCGTGGTCGCTATAACGTGGTTCTCACTCTCGGTGGGGTGCGTGGTGAGTTGTGCGTGGATGCCGTGGAGAACAGCGTGAAGCCTCCACACGTGCTAGGTCTCCTCGGTAACACGCTCAACAAGCCACATGATAAGATGCGTGGATTGATGGTCTCAGACGCAGAGGCAACTGAGATTCATCCTCTGCCACCCGGATTGAGGCGAGTCACTACGCCACCACGAGGACTTATAGAGCGCATTGGGAATTGAGCATTCCAAATAAAAAAAGGAACTGACAAAGTCTACGGTAACTCAGAAAACCGCTCTGTGCAATTGTGGTGAGAAGAATAGCATGTCAGAATGCTATTCTTTTTATGTTGTGGCTGATCGGTATGCATGTATGTGTATATACAGGTGCATCTCAATAAATTAGAATGTTGTGGAAAAGTTCATTTATTTCAGTAATTCAACTCAAATTGTGAAACTCGTGTATTAAATAAATTCAGTGCACACAGACTGAAGTAGTTTAAGTCTTTGGTTCTTTTAATTGTGATGATTTTGGCTCACATTTAACAAAAACCCACCAATTCACTATCTCAAAAAATTAGAATATGGTGACATGCCAATCAGCTAATCAACTCAAAACACCTGCAAAGTTTTCCTGAGCCTTTAAAATGGTCTCTCAGTTTGGTTCACTAGGCTACACAATCATGGGGAAGACTGCTGATCTGACAGTTGTCCAGAAGACAATCATTGACACCCTTAACAAGGAGGGTAAGCCACAAACATTCATTGCCAAAGAAGCTGGCTGTTCACAGAGTGCTGTATCCAAGCATGTTAACAGAAAGTTGAGTGGAAGTAAAAAGTGTGGAAGAAAAAGATGCACAACCAACCGAGAGAACCGCAGCCTTATGAGGATTGTCAAGCAAAATCGATTCAAGAATTTGGGTGAACTTCACAAGGAATGGACTGAGGCTGGGGTCAAGGCATCAAGAGCCACCACACACAGACGTGTCAAGGAATTTGGCTACAGTTGTCGTATTCCTCTTGTTAAGCCACTCCTGAACCACAGACAACGTCAGAGGCATCTTACCTGGGCTAAGGAGAAGAAGAACTGGACTGTTGCCCAGTGGTCCAAAGTCCTCTTTTCAGATGAGAGCAAGTTTTGTATTTCATTTGGAAACCAAGGTCCTAGAGTCTGGAGGAAGGGTGGAGAAGCTCATAGCCCAAGTTGCTTGAAGTCCAGTGTTAAGTTTCCACAGTCTGTGATGATTTGGAGTGCAGTGTCATCTGCTGGTGTTGGTCCATTGTGTTTTTTGAAAACCAAAGTCACTGCACCCGTTTACCAAGAAATTTTGGAGCACTTCAGGCTTCCTTCTGCTGACCAGCTTTTTAAAGATGCTGATTTCATTTTCCAGCAGGATTTGGCACCTGCCCACACTGCAAAAAGCACCAAAAGTTGGTTAAATGACCATGGTGTTGGTGTGCTTGACTGGCCAGCAAACTCACCAGACCTGAACCCCATAGAGAATCTATGGGGTATTGTCAAGAGGAAAATGAGAAACAAGAGACCACAAAATGCAGATGAGCTGAAGGCCACTGTCAAAGAAACCTGGGCTTCCATACCACCTCAGCAGTGCCACAAACTGATCACCTCCATGCCACGCCAAATTGAGGCAGTAATTAAAGCAAAAGGAGCCCCTACCAAGTATTGAGTACATATACAGTAAATGAACATAATTTCCAGAAGGCCAACAATTCACTAAAAATGTTTTTTTTATTGGTCTTATGATGTATTCTAATTTTTTGAGATAGTGAATTGGTGGGTTTTTGTTAAATGTGAGCCAAAATCATCACAATTAAAAGAACCAAAGACTTAAACTACTTCAGTCTGTGTGCATTGAATTTATTTAATACACGAGTTTCACAATTTGAGTTGAATTACTGAAATAAATGAACTTTTCCACGACATTCTAATTTACTGAGATGCACCTGTATATATATACACATACACACACACACACACACACACACACACACACACACACACACACACACATTATTTAATGTTTTTTTTGGGGGGGGCAATTGACCCTTCGCTAAAATTGCAATTGCCCCACCTTAAAAGCACTTCTGACCAATCCTGTCTTAGCAACTGTTGCCCTGCCACCATTACTCTGACACACTTTTGCTATTTTCCAACGACAGTCTATGGAAGTAATGTCTGAGTACTTTTAAGTGAGATTTTATCAAAGTAATCCAATAAATGTAAAACACGTTGTTGCCAGGTCATTTGTAATGGTGACACGAGTTACTCAGAGAGGATACACGCAGTGTTTTTCTTTCTTTTTTTAAAATAATCTTTAAATAAATCTGGAGAAGAGCATGTTATGGATTAAACTGTCAGCCCTAATTCCCAAATGAACATATAACGTCTGCAATGACACCTACATTTGCTACAAGGTTAATTAAAGCTAATAACTGAACGTTAATTCATTTACAGTATGTACTGATTCAAGTCATAGTAAAAGCGATAGTAAATAATCAGTTCACAGCATCAAAATAAGTATGTTATGAGACGTTATAAACAGCTCTGTTCACTTATACTAATGTTATTAGATGTGTAATTGCTATTAAACGTATTATTATACAAGTTTCTCTTTTCAAGTGACTGTAATAATCGTTTGCCTTGATTGTGATTCACAGTCTCCACAGTTTTTAATAAAATAAACTGTGTAATTTAACAATTTATTTTACAAAAAAACCTTTCCCATAACCACTTTTTCCCATACTGTTTCCTGTTTCTATTCTTAATATTTCCATTAATACTACTTATAATAATAATAATAATAATAATAAATAAAAAATTAATATACAGGTTGATTTCCTTGCAGTGATTTGGTCACAATGAAGATCGGGGAGTTGAGAGAAAGGTTTGATCTGGGTAAAATTAACCATGGTTTTACTATAGTAATATTGTAGTAACCATTTTTTTCTTTTTCGCAGAAGCCATTGTTTTAATGCAACTAACCATGCTGTTACTACCGTAATATGGTTTTAATATAGTAACCATGTTTAATTTTAATGCAAACAGCCGCTGCCTTTTTAAAAAAGGCACAGAGCATTTGACATGTCTCGCCCCCAACTTCACACGTTAGTAGGAAATAGATCAACAGACCAAAAAAATCTGTGCTTGTCAAGGCACTACACAGGCTGATTTCTCTGAAGAGTGTAATACATAGACAAAAAACATTGCTCTGTTTGTTTGAGCGCCTTGGCACAGCCAATGGCATGAGTTTGGGGCGGGACTGCCTGTTTTTCTGAACAATGGCAAATGGTGGGTGGGGGGTTTGTTTGGGAAATGTCTCTGAAAGGAGTCATAATTTTTGCAGTTCCACCAATTGCACACTTAGGAGTGTGTGGTGAAATAAATGCGTCGTTACCTCTGACGTTTCCGGGGCATGTTGTTGTTCTTGATGAGCAGGGCTTTGACGTGTTCTCCCAGCAAGTCGTCGTGTTTAGCCGCCCAGTGCCGCAGGATGCTGGTGGTGAACTGGTCCTCTTGGTGATAGGGTCGGCTCAGAACCATCTTCACCATCTCCTCGCTGGGCCTTCAGCACAACACAGCAAGACAATCAGCAACTAATACCAACAGAGTCTGTCCTACAGCATAGAACGAAGTAATAATCTGTCACGAGACTTACTTTTCTCTGCGCAGCTGCAACAGCAAACAGGAAAGAGCCTCTGGATGCTCTGTGAGCCGAGAGATAAATGTTACAGGGACTGAGTATGTGACTGGGTAGAGTATGTTTAAAGGTGAAGTGTGTAACTATTTTGATGTCAAAATATTGAAAGGGTGAATATTCAATTCAATTGAACATGAAGCCAGTTCAACTGGCACTTTTTTCACATTGTATGTGGACCCAGAATGTGGTATGGATTCTTTAGTGGATCTCGTGAAAGAACATCGTTGCTGTACAAAAGCAGAGTACGCCAAACAAAAGCCCCCTCCCCAGCCCTAGAGAGGCAGTGGTTTTTGTTAGGGGAGCACATATATTTCAGATGAGAAAATGTATGTATTTCATGTTTTAAATGTATTCTACATGCATAATGTAATTTTAGAAATATCTGTAACCCAAGTAAATTAAAATAAATTTATTTGAAAGTCAGTATCTAATCTGATTACAAGAATTTGTGATGTGATGCGCTACACTACACTACTACAACTAAAAACTCATTCGATTATAGCAATACATTACAACCAGCTCTGGTGTGTTCATGAAGACTGATGCTCACCCTTGTATTTGAGGTGCTGTAAAATGGGGATGATGGTCTCCAGAGGTATACTGTGTGCCAGGAAGAGCTGCCATGTGCTGTACTGCTCAAACGTCTCCCAGTCAAGAGACTGAACTGTAAAACAAACAAACAAACAAACACACACACACACCAAGATTAAATTTTACAAAGGTATAGATGAAATTTCCGTGACTTCACACAAGCAGCTTTCAATGGTGGATATGGGCAGTGCAGTGGTTGTAAAAATCTTTTAAACATTATTTAATCTAAAAATGTTTGTTAATATTAATCAAAGTTATGAATGTATATCTATGGTTTACAGTGAAGAAATATTTGTAGGTTCTTTCTGAACTAACGACAAAACCAGTTTTAACCCAATGGGCCTGTATGATTTAGTCGTGCATGGAACAGGTTGATGAATACACATCCTCACACATTTAACACACTTCTAAAGCCTGGAAATGTGGCATATAAAAATCAAAACAACATGTAAATTAAAACATAGAAAAATAATATTTGACTTCAATATCATATTCAAAATTCACATTTAACAGCTGGTTTCGATTGAACATGTTACTTTCTGCAGTCAAAATAAATGCAAAGACGTGATTTTAGAAGTATTACATTATTTTTATTAGTATATCCTCTCAAACAGTAGTCTGTGTGCTGCCGTGGTGAAGATGGGGTCCTGTTCATCCTGTTAAATCTTCCATGGGGAGATCATCGTTAGATCACAGTGGTTACACTTTAGAAATTTTGGGTCTTTTGCGATCAGAATATGTGCGATTCCTTTGTCAAAGGCGGTGTCTTATTAGAACAGACGTGATAACCTTTTTCCTGATCCAACAATCCTGATGGAAATTTAAAGAATCCCAAATCTAAGAATCCCAAATCTCCAATAATCTTTCAGAATAGTATTGCAGTTTTGAGCAAAGTAATATCGGACTATCAGAAAATGTGAAGACAGCTGTAAAACATGAAAACAGTCTTAAACTTACTGAGAATGTTGAGGACAGAGTCTTTGCGGAACATCACCAGATTACCCATCATCACGTGACACATCAACTCCTGAAGCTGTGACGAGAGAGAGAAAACGAGGAGGAGGTGAATGAAGATTGGAATAACAGGTCTTGCACTGTGAATGTAAACATGATACATTTTAAAGGTGTTTATTTCATACCTGAGCCGAATCAATGACAGCCATGATCATGTTCAGAAGCTCTCCGCTACGTAGGGTCTCATCTGGAAACTGTATGAGAGACAGTATTATTTTATTTTTTTTTATCCCCTTTTCTCCCAATTTGGAATGCCTAATTTCCACTACTTAGTCGGTCCTCATAGTGGCACGGTTATTCACCTCAATCCGGGTGGCGGAGGACAAGTCTCAGTTGCCTCTGCTTCTGAGACAACCAATTCGCACATCTTATCACATGGCTCGTTGTGCATGACACCGCGGAGAATCACAGCATGTGGGGACTCATGCTACTCTCCGCGATCCACTCACAACTTACCATGCGCCCCATTGAGAGCGAGAACCACTAATCATGACCACAAGGAGGTTACCCCATGTGACTCTTCACTCCCTAGCAACCGGGCCAATTTGGTTGCTTAGGAGACCTGGCTGGAGTCATTCAGCACACCTTGGATTCGAATTTGCGACTCCAGGGGTGGTAGTCAGCGTCAATACTCGCTGAGCTACCCAGGCCCCTGAGAGAGACAGTGTTGTATAAAGACCAAAACAAGGGTTTAAGGGCAATCTGTTGCAGGCAGAAGGTATTTGGAGTATAAAGTGGCGTGCTTTGCGTGGTGTAATAATGGGTTACCTCTGTGTAGATGGACGGGGTGAGATAGCACAGTAGCCTCACATCATCCTCCTGACAGGCCTTCATGTCCATCATCAAGCATGTGTGCAGGTCACCCAGAGCAGTGGCCTGAGCAAACAACTCATACAGACTCATCTTTCCTGCTGCAGCTTTGCTGCAGGGATGCAAAATAAACAAATAAATCACTGTCAACTTTGAAAACAGTAGCCTTGCACTCAGATGTAGCCAATAAATTAGGAAAAACTATTTTAAGTTACACCAATACAGTGTCCTGTAATACAGCCACTATGATTTTGCCAAACAGGACGTGTTACAGGAACAACATTTATTTCAGACATAATCCTATCCCAAACCCTAACCACAACTAAGCCCTAAAATCAGAGGGAAATGATAGATTGATAAGAATGGTGCACAGGCCCTTAACCCAAGCCCTAAGCCAAACCCAACATTTACCCTACAAGCTGATAGGTTGATAGAAATGTTGTTCCAGGACCAACAAGGATGTTCACGCAAAATTAGGGGGCAGGGGACGGATTCACTAAACATTCTTAAGAAAATTCTTCTTAACTACCATTTTCTTCTTAATTTCTAATTTAAGAAAAAAACTTAAGCATTCAAATTCTCTATAAAAAAAAATGTTCTTAAAAATCGTTGTAAATAAAATCTTAAAGTTAGGATAACCTCACAGTTGTCTTAAATTCTAAAAGGTAAGATGTTTAATGAATTAACTTGGTTGTTTTAAATGTGATGCATTCTATCATGTTGAGTCTGAAGTCGCAACCTAGATAGCACACGTACATCTCCGAGATGTCTATTTTAGATCTTTTCATCTGGAAACTTCACAATCTAGTTAACATCTGCTAAACGTCTTAAAATGATCAGATTTAAAAACATTCTAAATCATAAATGACTCAAAGACATCTGCTGAATGTCTTACTGACATCAGAGATTAAATGTGTTGCAGATGAGCAAACAACCTAAAAAATATGTCTTCCAGATGAAAACACACATCAAACAGACGTCTCGGTGATGTACGTGTGCTATCAGGGAATGGGCTGTTTATGTAGAAATGTGATTTTAGACCAAAACACGTTTCTGACTGTTTTGTGTTTACTTATATTTTTATTTTCAGATTTCAAACCCTGTAAATGTTATCACCAATATTATAAACAATACATTTTGTTTTGAAGCTTCTTAATGTGGTGTCCAATCATGCTAATTCAAATGGATGCGCTGCATATAGCGCTCTCTTTCCGTGATCTTCAGAGTTCATAGAAACATAACTATAACATTAGAAAGCTGAGACTCTTTTTCACCTCCCATCCACATCCCTATTGGAGTTGAGCACAGCCTCTGTAACCCTTTCCCATTTACCCACCTCTTAATTTCCGAGGTTATATAATCAAGCTTCCCAAAGATAACTTTTTTCTTGCAGTGATTTCCTCAAGACCCTCTTGTCTACTAAAGTTTTTGTTTCTTAACTTTTCCTCCATGTCAAATTAAAAGTTATCAAATGGTTAGTAGCAAGTAAATTCTCCTATGTCAGTTAATGTCGTTAAACTAACACATCTCGCACACTTTACATAAAAAAAATAAAATATAAATGATCACGAGGTGCTTGCTATTAAAAACAAAAAGTTCAAAGATACATTTATTAGCAGGCTGATCAGACAATGTCAAAGACTGTCTTTTTATTCTTCAGAAAAAAAAATTGAGAACTTCTTATAATTTATCCTAAGAACTTTACATTATTTTCTTAAGAGCATTTTTGTGAATCCGGCCCCAGGTCACATGAGCTCCACCGTCTTCATTCCTATCGCTGTGCATTTGCATCATGTTAAACTCTGCTCATCTTTGCAGTGTCACCAATGGACCTGTTGCCTCAAATTGACAACTCTCAATCATTAACAAATTATTTCCTGTAGCTTTTTCACTGGAAATCGATGTCAGTGTGAATGACCCATAACTAGTGATGCACCGAAATGAAAATTCTTTGCCGAACCCCAAAATTCTGGACACACAGGGCTGAAAACCAAAACCCGAAAATTATAATTTTAAAAAGTAGACTATGTTTGGAATAATTGAACAAATTCAAAATGTTATTATTAGGGATGCACTGAAACCACTTTTATACTAAACCTTTCAGAATAAAATAGAGTAGACAGAAGAATTACATAAATAAATAAATAAATAAATAAATAGAGTAGACAATTAAGAAACCCTTTAGTGCTAGCTACTCTACTGGATTAATCTTCAGAGAACATGAAGCCAGTTCAATTGGCACTTTTATCACATTGTATGTGGACCCAGAATGTGGTATGGATTCTTTAGTGGATCTCTTGTGTTCATTTAAGTTGTGACAGGATATTACATTACTCAGTCAGTCAACTTAAATATTATTGTAATTTAATAATAATAAAAGTTCTAAAATATAATTCAATTTCAGTCGTAATTTCTCAACTTTAACCCTCTGGCTTTTATTTTGGCGGAACACTCCAAGAAGAACTTTGAGCTACGCTAAAAACATTAGCGTTTCACAAACCACGCATGCTGCTATGAGTGCATGTCAACAACAGAGCAGCACTCATTCACTAAAGCACGCTGCGCATGCAGTCTGTATATTTACTTATTAAACACATCCTTTGCAATTTACAGAAATACTGTATGACTTCAAGACACTTTGAAAATAATGCACGAGTCATATGGACTACTTTATGGTGCTTTTATGCTTCTTTAAAGGTGAAGTGTGTAACTTTTTTGATGTCAAAATTCGATCTAATATCACAGTTTATTGACAACTATAAGTAGGCCATTCGTGGATTTACCTCCCCCAAAAATATAAACACTGTGCCTCCCAGGCACTATCAAAACATTGTTTATATTTTGAGTGGCTCGCCCAGCTCCACCCATCCGTTTCTGGCTCAACATATAGCACGAGTTTGGACTGTGGCTACTTGTAGTAAAATGTTCAACCAGGAGAATATGTACGTCCACAGTGTTACAGAGGAAACGTAACTTAGCTTTGCCAAAATTCAAAGACTTGCTTAAAGACAAAAAGACAGAGAACGGAGTAAAACCAGAGTGAATGTAAGCTACACCAGAGACTATTTAGCTACACTCAAGTTAACTCATTACTGTTGAGCTTCAGATAAATTTGTGAGATACTCATAATATATATCGTTATGCTTACTAGTTACCAAGAAAATCCTACCTCATGTGCTGGATCCCCCGCACACCAGCTGACGTTCAATTCGGCAATGTTATTGGATGAGCCGATTCCTCTGAAACGCTTTCTGTCCGGTGTGTTTGTTATGATGTTAAACATTTATCACCTTTTATTTAGTATAGCTTATTTGTCCATAGGGAATCAGAAAGTGCAAAGGGTGTGATGAGTCTGAGGGGTGTTGGCTAAGGTTGTTTGAAAACATACTTTATTTTTGTAATTCCTTTTGATGCCACTAGTAGCGCAGAAATTACACACTTCACCTTTAGGGTGCTTTCACACTTGTTTCGATTGCTTGGACCGAACCAGAGTTCGTTTCCTCCCCCCTGCCCCCGCTGGTCTCTGTTCACATCATATTTTTTGGGTCCGAACTGCAGGCCGATTACGTCATCAGCGTACCACTGTAACTAGGCAACAGCTCAAGAAGACATCCTCTTCGCTGTGTTATTAAAGTATTCATCTCTTTGGATTTACCACCAAAACTTTACATGCACAAAACAACAATTATGTTTGTCTGCCACGGATGCATTGAATGTGCAATGATGTGAAGAATATTAGCGTTTGTCTGTCGCGAGCCCGTGGATGTGTTGCAAGAGATGTGAAGAATGTGAACTGCTCTCTGAATGTGATTTATTTGGACACAAGCTGGTATGAGAAACGCATTATACCATAATAATTGCGATCGGGAGCTGCAAAGACGTGAATAATAAGTCATCAATAAGGGTTCACTTCCATGATTTGGTACAACTGCGTCCATATCAGCAGCGAACCGCACTGGAGTTCACATGAACCGTACCCTAGACCACCTTTTCAAGTGGACTTTTTGTGGTGCGGTTCGTGGATGCGCAACCAAGTTCGGAAAACAGCGTTCACACCACCCAAACGAACCGAACTTTGACGCCATTCGAACTCAGGTGTGCACCAAAAGTGCTAGTGTGAAAGCACCCTTAATGTCATAATGGAGCTTGACAGTAACGACCATGACACACAATAACACACATAAACAGAATACTGGAAAACGCGCAATTAATGACCAAGAGAGCGATCACTTCACTTCTGGGGATGTGGACTTTAATGTTAAGCAAAAACAAAGATTTTTTTCCATGCGAGTGTTTCCATCACTGGATTTTAAAGTATCCGTTTCTGTTCAAATGTTGGCATTTTTTGCTATTTTCAGCTGAAACTTTTAAGCAGTCGAAATTTTGGTGAATCCCTACCCGTAACACAGAGAGATCTTGCTTGGACTAAACACTAAATGTCTGGCCCCCACCTGGCTTTGAGGTAGTACAGCAGATGATAACCAATTTTTGGCTGTTTCTGGTAGAGTTCAGCGAGCAGGTCCAGCAGAACTGAAAAGCCACTGTTATCCTCCTGCATCTGACACAAGTTCCTGAAGATCAGACACACTGGCTTACACACAGACTCCTCCAGTGACCTGCACACACCCACAGTAAATATTAGTCAACAACATAATTTGAGTAAAAGAAATATCTAGATATATTTATTGATTTTCATTTCCAAGTCCTTATTAATAGTAATAAAGAAGAATTGACAGAAGTAGAAGAAAAAAGTAGAGATAATTAGGCCTGTTGTGATTATTACATAACTGTCTGATTTATTACATTATAGATTTAATATTTTAGATTATTTAATATAATTAATATTATTTTAGGCCTATTGATTTAAAGCGTTCAGTGTGATTAATCATATAAAAAATAATGCTCTGCAAATATTTATATAGGCGATTAAATTATTTAATTAGCATGTCATGTAAATAATTTGATTAAAAATATTAACAGACTGACAGCCCTAATTATTTTCCATGTCATTCTAACCTGTGCAACATTTGTTGACAAAGAATAATAGCACAGAGCATGACGCACACCAGATCCAAACCCACGTTTCTCACATGAGCATCACTGCTCAATACTTTATGTCTGGAGCGTGTGTTAACCAGTGTTGTGTATGTTACTCCAAAAGTAATCCGCTAAAAAAATACTTTTCTAAAACTGCAATCACATTACTAATTACTTTTAAGTTACTTTCTAAAACACTTTCAACACAAGATTCCCCCACCCCTCAACGAATTCAAAATAATGTCTACATTTTATCTGTCCACTGTCGCTCGCAAGTTATCCAGATGTTTCTCCCTTACAGTGACCATTCAGCTCTCACAGAATTGCAAACAGACATACACAGTTCATATTTTATAGAAATATGTCTACCCAAAGTAATGTACTTAAAAGTAATTAACTGCATATCAGTGACTGTAATCTGATTACTAGAATTTAAAATACAATACGTCACACTACTGTTCTGACTAAAAAGTAATCAGATTGCAATAACTATTTACTTTGTAATCATATTACACTCAATACTTTCTCAAACCCCTTGGCCACATCTCTGACCAGGATAAATATTTGTTCGTCTGAATGAGTCAGACAGACACGTTCTTACTCTTCTGTTATCTCCTCAGGTAACACATCTCCCCTGAAGTGACTCTTAAACAGCTCCGCCATACAGGAAGCAAGAGTGGACATCTGCTCAGAGTCGAAATCCTCCTGAAAGAGAACATATGACCAGAACATGTGCATCATCAGCCATATCTAAAGCTCATACTGTATGCTTTACCCTGAGCAAAGCCCACCTCTAAAATAAGGTCCACAATTTCCTGCATGACCTCACACTGCGTCTCTGTGTCACTGAGAGATAGAGAGAGAGCAGAAAATGTGAGACTCATGCAGTTAAGATGCTAATATAGTTTTAATACAGGTTATTAATCATGCGTATCCAGACACACCTCCCTTTCTGCAGCTGTAGGACCCTCTCTTTCAGCGCTTCGTCTAACTGGTCCACAAAAGGTGTGATGTCAGCGGGTTCATCGATGAAGGTCTCCTTGAGCTGGTGGAACCTAAACTCACGTTTTTTACCTTGGGATGAACAATCAAAAGCAAAAGATAATTTCATGATGGCAGTGACATTAACTGGATAAACACCTGGGCCATGGGGATCCTTTAGAGCCAGAGCCACTGATCTAGACTCTATTATGACTTTGAATAAATGATTAGCGTACACGAGGACTACAAAATACAAGATCCACTTAAACAGGAATGATGTTTTAAAACAGAGTCCTTTATTAGTCTTTAATTGATCGATCTAAAAAAAAAGATGTTGGTCAATGAAAACTGTGTTTACAGTAAAGCCTGAACCGCACTAGCAGACTCCAAACAACACAATTTTGGCCGAGGGTGTCACACATGCTGACTCGCTCTCTTCAGTCAGAGGCATGACATACTTGCCGATACAAAATGGTGGAGGGGTGACAAACATACAACTCACCCCAACTCTCTGATTCCCTGTCATGTGGAGCTAATAACAGGAGTACCACGTGAGCATAAACAATTGTAAAAGAGTGATTTAGGACGTTTTCAGACCTGCAACACTAGATTAGATCAGAAACAGGGGCTAAAACAGTTGCAAGGTTGCATTTTCTTCATTGTATGGTTTGCTTTCACAAGGTTATATTTCAAAACGGACCAAAACTGTTAATAAAAGTCAGATGTGAGCAAACTGTCCCCTCATTGGTCAGAATGTTTGTGCATCGATAAACCGGTTAAAATTATATACCTGTAAAAATGTGTCAATGGGTACAAATATTAGAGTATTGTTTATGTCACCGTAATGCAAAACTTTGCTGCATGGTACAGAAAGTGTGACAGTCAGAAGCTGCACTGCAAGTAAACATTATCTGACACTAGTTGCCATCTCTCTCTCGCGCCCAGACACTTACACACACACACACACACACACACACACACACACACACACACACACACACACACACACAGAAAGAGTGAAGCCATGTTTTTATCTGTTAAAAAGTTGCTGACGCAGCCCTACCTGTGATCGCAAAGATTGACCGATATCTAATATAGCCACCAAAAGGTAATATCCACATTTTGATGATGAATTAACGAATGCCATGTTCATATGCCTAAACGAACCAATCCAAGGGAGAAAACACACCAGGATCAGAAACAAATTCTCCAAATGAGCCAGGTGTCTGACTGAGTAACTTTACCTTGTGAAAGTGTGTGACTGTGTATTTATTCCCGAGGATTGTCGAAGAACGCATTCCCACAAGCGGTTTCAGTTATTGAAGAATTTGCGTTCGATAAAAACAGACCTCCACTTTCTAAAGTCATTTTAGTGTAGGAAAAAAAGGCAGGAAAAATGCTTGGTGACAGAATCACTTACAACCAGCGTTTTTGACTATATAGAGCTAAGTGCGATAAAAGCGTTCAGATCAGTTTGACGTAAAGAAGCAGCTCATTGTTTACTTGACGAGAACACAAGACACCGCCTCGGCGACAGAACGACTTTTTTCAAGCAAGCCGGAAGTTATTTTTCAGTTTTTGAAGCCATGAACTAAGCAGGGAGTCGCAACGGTCAGGTGATTAATGACCTCCCATTGACAGACGCTAATGCACGCTTTGTCTTCCTCCGCCTGGGTGGCAATTATGTAAATTAAGCTCACACCTGAAAATCACTGGTTAACGCACTTACAATAAAGTCTTTGGGGCAAGGTATTTTGAAGCAGAAATGTGAAGCTTGTATTTCTGTTAAGCACATATGAATTCTTCTGTACAAAAATATATATGTTATTTATACTATAAAGTTGTGTATATAATCCTTTCAGCAGTGGGATTAACTTTTTATTACTGACGTAATTCCAATGGGTGGAGTTTGCTTCCTATAAACAATGCTTTACGTGTAGTTTCATCACATTCCTTTCTGGTATCCTTTTGGATATGTGAAAGTTACAAGGTTTATCTGGCTTTACATGGTCATAACAGGAGATTTGTGCAGACGAGGTTAGTGAGCGATTTTTGTCAAACTAATTTCACGTCAACACAAATAATGTTTAAGTTGCGGTACTTTTGAAGTGGCTTCTGTTGTAAGTGCATTAATGAAAATGCTATTTTTGGTTGTGTCTAAACTTTTTTCTGTGAAAAAAATGCTTGAGCTAAAAGTGCACTAACCCTTGTTGTTCAACTCCTCCTCATCATCACTGAAGGTAGCATCTGTGTTGTCATAGCAACTGTCCTCCTTATCAAGCACATGATTGTCCATCTCCACTGTAACAGATTCCTCCATTTTTACTGCATGAGCAAAGAAAGTGTGTCCATAATTAAAACATGAGAAGCTTCTGGTGTCTCTACACATTTCAAACAATTGCCAGCATTTTTAGCATTGGCTTTTAAGTTTACAGACATCTTGTAATTTCACATTTCAACATGTAATGAGCACAGTGGGTGGAGCTCTGACCCTCTGTGGGCGGGGAAGGGGAACTGCAGAACTCTGGGAAGCGTTCTCTCAGCATGGACCGCAACTCACGGTCCAGTTTAGGGTTGTCGAACAGTGGTGCTAGGTGACTGAGAGAGGTAGAGATGTTGGGAATTATTATGCAGTCAAACAAGACAACTATTTTCAACAGTTTTCTGCAAGAGTTAGTGCAAATATTATTAGCTTGGCATTACAATCATTGCATCAATAAGAGATTGCCTTAACATGAACTCACGCCAGAACTCTCTTTTCCATGATGAAGTTGAGAGAGTTGAAGACGCCCTGCCGCACTTGACCCTCAAGAGCAGGGAAAAAGTTTGGGATGATCTGAAGTAGAAAAGAACAGTGGGGAAAGATAAGACAAATGAAAAAAAAAAAAAAAAACTAAGATCCCTAAGACAACTTTATAGACAATAAAACATTTTTATTTTTTTTTCATTCTGGCAAATTATAAAATCATGTTTAATCTAATACCTCATTCTATTATGGATGAAATAAACGAATTCTTAAATATGGTGGATACAAAGAGACATTTTCTTACCCGACACATGAAGTCTAGCAGTGTCGCTGTAATAGCCGGATGTGGCTTCATGGAGTGATGCATTACCAAAATAGCTGGTTCTAAAAAGAGAAAGAAAAATCAAAGGGAAAATCAAAAACAGCATCACTGAGGTTTGTGCATGTCTGTCTATGAAGTCACGGCTGAAAGACACACCAATGGGCTCTTGTCTCTCTTACCGATATTCATGATGCTGTCTTTCTCTGGGTTGAAGAAGAGCCAGTCATAGAACAAGGCTAGTTTGGCATTAGATGCAGCAACATTAGACTGGAGAGAAAAAAAAAAAAAAGAGAACACTGATATAGACCTATTCCATCAAATTAAATATTAGATAGAAAAAAAATTATAGATGAGATTAAGAAACAGTAGTTGTTTTAGGAAATGTGAGCCTCTCCCATGCCTTATTTTCTTAAAAGAGAGAATAAATGCATTACTAATTCATGATCAGTGATATTATTTTGAATCGATAACTGTTTCTAATGTCTGTTTACCGTGCAGGTAGTCAGCAGCCAGCCAATAATCGCCCAGCGAGGAAGAATGTCAGAGCTCAGCACCTCATTGGATGGATGAACCACACCGCATATATAACGGATGAGGTCACAGCGCAGTGATTGGCTCTCGGCTGTTGACAGGTACTGCCTCTGAAACCAGTCCTGATAGCGCTTTTGCTGCCCAAATCGAACCTGCAGCCAGGAGGAGTCAATTTAGTATGCGTGTGTAAATAGTGTGTGTCTTATGCGCATCTGTGAGCTTGTTTACATGGACACCAGAAAGCTGTTTATTGCCAGAAAGCTGCTTAGGACTAAAAAGCATCATACGCGTTTACATGCACCGTGTCATCGGCTTTCTCTTTACTCCCGTATACATGTAGCACAGCGAGTAATCAGCTTTCTCCACAGCAACGTATACACACGGACATGAGGGACAGTAGTCGATATTTTAAATTGGTGTGTATCAATTAGTGGTAACACTTTACAATAAGGTTCCATTCATTTACATTAGTTAATGCATTAGATATCATGAACAAACAACTAACAATATTATCTTTGTTAATGTTAGTTAATACAAATATAATTGTTCATTGTTAGTTCATAGTGCATTAATCAATGTTAACAAATACAAGTTTTGATTTTAAAAATGTGTTAGTATATGTTGAAATTAACATTAAGATTAATAAATGCTGTTAAAAGTCTTGTTTATAGTTAGTTCATTTTAACTAATGTTGTTAACTAATGTTAACAAATAGAACCTTACTGTAAAGTGTTACCTAATATACACTATATTGCCAAAAGTATTCGCTCATCTGCCTTTAGACACATATGAACTTAAGTGACATCCCATTCTTAATCCATAGGGTTTAATATAACGTCGGCCCACCCTTTGCAGCTATAACAGCTTCAACTCTTCTGGGAAGGCTTTCCATAAGGTTTAGGAGTGTGTTTATGGGAATTTTTGACCATTCTTCCAGAAGCGCATTTGTGAGGTCAGACACTGATGTTGGATGAGAAGGCCTGGCTCACAGTCTTCGCTCTAATTCATCCCAAAGGTGCTCTATCGGGTTGAGGTCAGGACTCTGTGCAGGCCAGTCAAGTTCTTCCACACCAAACTCGCTCATCCATGTCTTTATGGACCTTGCTTTGTGCACTGGTGCGCAGTCATGTTGGAACAGGAAGGGGCCATCCCCAAACTGTTCCCACAAAGTTGGGAGCATGGAATTGTCCAAAATCTCTTGGTATGCTGAAGCATTCAGAGTTCCTTTCACTGGA
Organism: Myxocyprinus asiaticus; assembly: GCF_019703515.2. Lineage (NCBI taxonomy): Eukaryota > Metazoa > Chordata > Actinopteri > Cypriniformes > Catostomidae > Myxocyprinus > Myxocyprinus asiaticus. Next base: position 33,424,201 of record NC_059373.1, read on the forward strand.
ACTAAGGGGCCAAGCCCAGCTCCTGAAAAACAACCCCACACCATAATCCCCCTCCACCAAACTTCACAGTTGGCACAATGCAGTCAGACAAGTACCGTTCTCCTGGCAACCGCCAAACCCAGACTCGTCCATCAGATTGCCAGATGGAGAAGCGTGATTCGTCACTCCAGAGAACGCGTCTCCACTGCTCTAGAGTCCAGTGGCGGCATGCTTTACACCACTGCATCCGACGCTTTGCATTGCACTTGGTGATGTATGGCTTGGATGCAGCTGCTTGGCCATGGAAACCCATTCCATGAAGCTCTCTACGCACTGTTCTTGAGCTAATCTGAAGGCCACATGAACTTTGGAGGTCTGTAGCGATTGACTCTGCAGAAAGTTGGCGACCTCTGCGCACTATGTGCCTCAGCATCCGCTGACCCCGCTCTGTCATTTTACGTGGCCTACCACTTTGTGGCTGAGTTGCTGTCATTCCCAATCGCTTCCACTTTGTTATAATACCACTGACAGTTGACTGTGGAATATTTAGTAGAGAGGAAATTTCACGACTGGACTTGTTGCACAGGTGGCATCCTATCACAGTACCGCGCTGGAATTCACTGAGCTCCTGAGAGCGGCCCATTCTTTCACAAATGTTTGTAGAAGCAGTCTGCATGCCTAGGTGCTTCATTTTATACACCTGTGGCCATGGAAGTGATTGGAACACCTGAATTCAATTATTTGGATGGGTGAGCGAATACTTTTGGCAATATAGTGTAGTTTATAGTGTTTGTGATTTTAGTTTTTCCCACTGTACTCCAAGAAATGTTGAATTCTTTCTGCTGAGTTGACTTGCTGATCTGATCCTCTGTGGACATGGCTAGGAGCGTGTAATAAGTTTGATTACAAGTCTGGCAAATGTGGTACAATTTGAAAACGTAGAATCTGAACTTTCCACAGAACTCCATCACTTTTGCATTGATGTTACATACAATAACAATAAAATACATACAGCCTCCTTGTCGCAAATGAGCGCCACCTTTTGGTAATGATGTAAAAATATCCATTCATCCCGCACTTGTCATATATCAAATGAAAGCTCTCATTCTCAGTAATGTGACTATGCAGTTTATTTTTTTTGTCATAACACCATAGTTTGAATGTTTATCAAAAGAATCACAAAGTGAAATTTGATCTCTGTAAGACAATAAAGAGAAACATCGCATGTCTGCCCTTATCCCTGCTTCTGTATGTTTAAATGGCCACATAAGCCACATTCTCTGCGTGAAACCTAGGTGTAAAATGGCTTTCTCTCAATCCCTTAAGCAGTGTTAGGAAAAGGCGTTCTCATGTACATGACGCTTCAGAACTCTGCTTTCTGCAAAAACAGGTGCAAGTGCATGTAAACAGTCTTTCAAGTCTCTAACTACAATGTGGTTTCCATGTCATGTAGTACCAGAGTCAGTGTGTGTTTACCCGTGAGGTCATGAACAGTAGTTTGGTCTCCATGTCAGGTGTGAGGCGACAGGCCAGAAATTTGCGTGAGGTTCTAGAGGTGAGGAGCTGCAGTATACCTGCAAAAAAATATTTAAATACACACAATCATTTGATTACTGAATTAGAAAGCCGCAAATTCATTTTCACCACTGGGTACACTATTAATCTGTCAGAAATTAAACTATTACAGTATGAATTCACAGACACACACCAGTGAACTGTGGGTTGAGTGTCTGAGGATTGTGCAGCAGGTCTCTCCACAGTAACTCCATCTCTGGAATACGAGCCACATTCTGTAACAGCCTCACCAGATCCCTTCCAATAATAAAACACTCCATGAACTGTTAAAAAGACATACATATTTGGAATTATTGTATTCAATTGAGCAATTAAATACAACATTAAATTCCATTCACAAAGCATTTCATTTCTGGAAAGCAACATATTTCTGAGTGAAACTGATTAGAAGCAGGGAATAATGTAGGAAAAATGGGGATTTGCTTGGATGGAAACATAAAAAAAAAAACAAAAAAAAAAAAGGATTTTTTTTATGCCATATCAGCATCAAAGGCTATTTTCATGGCAAGATCAAAGCAGTTTAAGAAAATAAAAACAACTAAACTTCTTACCACTTTACAATAACAACGATACAAGATCTTTTATTTTGATTTTTTCCTGGTGAAACCTTTTCAAAAACATCCCTTAAAGAACTTTCTGAATATTACAGGTTGTGATATTATTGGTTCATTTTATTTTTCCCCGCCTACTTGGCCTTGATTACATCAGCAGAAAAGAAAAGTTGTTTCAGAGGTTGATAAATGCCATTACATTTCAGTGAAAGACTATGAAAACTGACATTTTGTTTTCTCTAAAATAACATGCAATGATGAATTGCACACACTAAAAACAAAAGGGTAGATTTTGATTTCATGTTCTCTTTTAATCTCAATTTACTCAATAAACATAACGTTGAATGGATGAGCACTGGCAGTCTAACTGTTAACAATCCCTGCTGGCTCAACTGAAGTTACAAGTTGAATCCCAAAAGGACTCTCAGGAACTGCTGACCCAGATACAGATTTTAAAAATCCAGTTTTAGTGCCCTTGAGCAAGATACTTAACCCCAGCCCGCTCTAAGGGAGCGTCCTTCATATTAGTCTATCATGATTCACTGTCAATGAGAAGCATATGTTAGTGGCTTGTAAATCCACAAAACAAAACCCACTGAACCTGTTTCCTATTGTGCCAACACTTTTAGTATGCAGCAAATCAAACAGGAAGCTACAGGCACACTATACATGCTCCTGACTTACCGAGCATTGGTGCTCACGTGAGCCACATGGGTTCGAATCCGACCAATGTCAAGTCCCGATCTCGTTCATTAGACTGTCCTTCTCTATCTCTGGGTCACTCACCCTCTCTCTGAGCAGGCCGATGCAGAAGTCCACCTCTCTCTGTCGAAGGGATAGCAGGCTGGGGATCCCGTGGTCCACGATGAGCCTCAGGTATGTGTATACAGACATTGCCACTAACATCCCACTCTTCACCACCCACTCTCTGTACATCAGACAAAGACATCTGAGTGAAGCAGGATATCAACACACAGCAGTAAAAACTACATTTCTAATAAAATGTCAATATGCACAGTGGGGTTCAAAAATCCACTAGTGAAAATGTAATGATTTTGCATTTTTATAATTTGAGTTATTTTTCATTACAAATCATATTATCAGCATAACTTGAGTGAATATTTAACAAAAAAAAATTAACATGAATTTCTTTGTATTTGCTTGTATTTGTCCCCCTTTTGCTTTAATGACAGCATACACTTGAGCTGGCAAAGACTCCACAAGTTTGAGCCAAACATGATGATTCATGTCATCCAGCATGATTTAAGAACATTCCAAAGAGCATCTTGTGTGCTTCAACGGAAGCAAGGAAATCTGACCTTTTGAACAAAGGAGTTAAAATGGTCAATGTCACAAATGTGCTCATTTGATTAGTGACCTAGAAAAAGCACAGAATCTTAAATATTTCTTTTTCATATAACTCTTCTTTGTTTTATAATTTTCCAAATCCATAAAACTATTTATTTGCGTGTTTAAATAACATTGTAAATCCCATATTTCAATGTCGCGGACCTCTGAACTCCACTGTATGTAGCTACTGCCCATAGTGCAACAGACTGTGGTCACATGCCGTTTGATTCACATCTTCTCTCACCTCTGGTCCACTAAGATCTCCAGCACGCTCTCAGCCAACCACAGGTTTTTATTGGAGATTTCTCCTCCTGCAGATTGCCGTAAGTTAGACACATGGTACAGGGATTTGCTGTAAATATGTGTTATAATTTGGATATGTGTGTAAACGCACCAGCGATCTGTTTCATAAGTGTCATAAGGACTCCATCTGCACCAATGACTCCACTCTTCACCAGCTCTCTGACCAACCACACCAGCTGCCCACACACACACAAGCCAAGATATCACTTATAAACATCACAAAAACAACTGATCCTTTCACTTCCACCAGAGTTAAAATCAGCAAACGGGAGCCCACCTGCGTGCGACACACATCCTGCAGTTTAAGGAACTTCTCCATGAGGATCTGGTTGATTTTTATGAGCACCACATTCATGCCGTCCCGGTTCAACAGCGTCAAGTCCCTGTAGCACTGCAGGACAGAATGTTGTTAATGGTGCAGGGTTCCCAGACTTTTTGACCAATGATTTTCCATTACCTTTTCACAACATTCATGGTTACTGGACACATTTTCTTTTTTTATTATTTATTGAGATGGCAGGCCCGGATTTTCATTTGTATTCCAGTTACCAGTCATTGGAATTTCTATATTTAAACAATCACACAGTGAACTCATGTCAGAGATTCTGAGATTTGAATTTTTACTCAACATAAGCATTCACAATTTTATCTAGCCATTGAAATATTTTGGAGCTGAGCAAAACAATAAACATGCACAATACTGTGCAAATATTTTAGGCAGTTGTGAAAAATGTTGTATCGTGTTTAAAAATAATGCAATGAATAAGTTTATTATTACAATTCATTTCATATAAAGTGCAGAAAAAAAACATTAAAAACTAAATCAATATTTAATCTGACCAACTGTGCCTTTAAAACAGCAAGACTTCTCCTTAATGGGCATGGCCATGAACATTTGGTATTTTCGTGCAAGCATGCACTAAGTCTAGGTGCAAGTGGGTTTGGAGAAATCACGCACACTCAAAGTGATAATGGGCTGGATGTGAGCATTTTAGCTTGTGTACAAATGTACAAAACGATTTGAAAAGAAACATGAAATGAAAATGGGGTGCCTGGGTCTCGACTTTGAATACAAAATACACGGAACAAAGCAAAAGGAAACTTTTACTTGTATAATGTGTATGACTTTCTTGTACAAATATTTATTGTACAAGTTCTCAAATTCAAATCGACAAGCTCTCGAGTTTTGCCTTTACTGGCGCGTAACTGGTCTGTAGACATGCTTTAAAACAGAGAATGTTGTGAAAACTGTCCGTGGAAAAGTTTATCCAAAATCAGACTTGACGTCGTTAAATGCATTATAAATGTAATTATGGCATATCATGGCTGAACTAAAGCAATAGTGACAGCACGAACATGACACCTCAGGACACACTGCTGCCAAATGTCAATTTCCTTCTGAGTGCGCGCTCACGAGACGCAACACGCAGTAAAAGACGAGGCTGAATCCAGCTTCTTAATCGCCAGCTTCTTATTCAGTAAAAGGATTGTGGTGCTTAAGTTCTTCTTCGCCACTAAATAACTCAATCTCTGGTGAGTAAAATCGGAATATTTACTAGCCAGTGGCTAATAACAGACATATTTTAGCCACATTGCATGACATTTAGTCGCATTTGCAAGTGGTTTACTCGCTATGTAGAGGGCTGATAATGACATTTTATCTGGTCCAATTCCTTCCACTGGCCCCTTTTGCAGTGACTTAATCACTCTACGAGTGGAAAAATACCAATACAAATTATATCATAAATACAATTGTAAACAAACTAATTTTTTTTGTTGGATTTTTCCCCTTTTTCTCCCAATTTGGAATGCCCAATTCCCAATGCGCTCTAAGTCCTCGTGGTCGCATAGTGATTCGCCTCAGTCCGGGTGGCGGTGGACGAATCCCAGTTGCCTCCGCGTCTGAGACAGTTAACCCGCGCATCTTATCACGTGGCTTGTTGAGCGTGTTGCCACAGAGACATAGTGCGTGTGGAGGCTTCACGCCATCCACCGCGGCAACCACGCTCAACTCACCACGCTCCCCACCGAAAACAAACCACATTACAGCGATCACGAGGAGGTTACCCCATGTGACTCTACCCTCCCTAGCAACCGGGCCAATTTGGTTGCTTAGGAGACCTGGCTGGAGTCACTCAGCACGTCCTGGGATTCGAACTAGTGAACTCCAGGGGTGGTAGCTAGTGTATTTTACCACTGAGCTACCCAGGCCCCCAACAAACAAAATAATAATAATGATAATAGAAAAATAAACCATGACCTCGAGAAAGTTCAACACAAATCTTATACATTTTTTGTTTCATAAGACGGCTACAACAGTGATCATCAGGGACATAATTTGATGTTCCACAATATTATCAGAGTTTGGACATTAACTTTATTACCAGCTGCTGGTGGAATCTCCAATCGGCAAATGTAGGAACTGAATTTAAACTTTGCGCTGAAAACAGAAAATTGCGCTTTGTGCAACTTTATTACCATACAATACATCCGCAGATAGCGCAAGCATTCCCACCCATGCCCACTTGCGCTGGCATGAAAATTGCTTTTAGAATTAGCACACTCACAAAAATGAGATAAGACTTTGCACATAGCGCTGCGCTTAGCACGCTCACGAAAATAGACTTTTGCACAGAACTACAGTACTGAAGAAATTTATAGAACAGACTTTTCCAGGCCTGGAAATCACAATTTGAAAATTCCCTGATATTGCCAGGAATTCCTTGTCTGTGGGAACTGTGATGTTGGGACATTGGGAAAACAGATACAAAGCATCTCAAAGTGTCTGTTGTGTTGTCGTACCCTCTGTGCTTGTGAGGTCTCTGTCAGCAGAAGAGTGAAGAGACCCAAACACACCTCCTCATGCTGCTGTGGACCCTTACATACCTACACACACACACACACACACACACAAACATCATCATCATCAAGCTACAATTAAAGCCAATTCAGTTTGATCAGCTCAATTTAAAATTAAGACTGGACATTAAATATACGTAGAAAATGGAATATCTGTAAATAGAAGAGAGAATATACGTTAAGGTAGATTACATATGTACAAAGACATAAATATTGTGTGCAACTGGATTTGAATCCTGTTCAATCAAGTGAGTGCAATGTTCACAGAAAAGATATAGAGTACACATTGATTTCTTTTTATAAATGTTCTTTTTTTGTCACTTTTATTAAGACAGAGAAAGGAGAAATGACAGATAATATTAGAGAGATGTGGGATCAGGGATCAGGACATGTTGCATGCCAGATTTGAATCTGTACTCCACACATAAGAACCCAAGTTTCCATGTCAGGGACTCTTCTAGCGCAACGATGCCATGTAAAACCCTTTAGCCGTGACTATATTAACAACGTCGCACAGCCACTCATACATTATTGCTTAATTATGACATCTTGTTTTCTTTAATGTCGTGCTGTCCAACTGTATGATGCGGGTGCATCTAAAATAATCTTGCAATTTATAAGGGATAAAAGCATTTTCTGGAACTCTACACTATGAACAATAACACTATGAGAGAATTAGGGAGTATAGATGAATAATAATATGAATGTCTTTAAAGTGGGTGTGGCCGATAAACACTCACGTGGGCAGTGAGGGCATCATTGGCTTCTCGCTCAGACAACCCATTGGTTATAGACGTGGTGATGCTCACACACCTCTCCAGGCGCTGAAACGAATACAAACACACACCAACTGATGAGCACATAACCAAACATATGAAAGATACAAAAATATCATGCCATAAAAAAATTTAAAAAAGAAAGAATACAAGGTAATAACAATACAATTCATAACAATGGTCATAAAATCCTCATGCTTTCATACATAAACTGCTGGACAGTCATACAACCATAATCTCATTAAAAGACGAAGACTAATATCATGATGGGCACCATCACTTCTCCCTTGAAAACTGCATCATGTGTCAGATCTCCACTCAGCATCTGCTTCCACTGCTGCCACAACACATTTCTCCTTTACACTGCAAAGATCACAATCAGCTCTCATTTCACTCTTATTTATCAGAGTTGGCATAAACTTGAGCCATGTCTTCAACTCTCACTCCTATCACAAGTGCTCCTGCCAGGCTGATAACATGTCAACTTTTCCATTCTGCATGTTCTTTTGTTATTTCATGAGTTTTCGCCATGCTTTTAACACAGAAGATGTGTTGTGGAGGAAGCACTGACACATATGTGTTTAAGAGCGACGGGAATGAGGCTCTCCCTACCTCTTCCAGCTCGTCTTTGGCGTCCAGGCTGGTGGACACCAGAAGGCGACCCTGTGCTTTCCCCTTCGCCGGAGAGGGCTCCATCTCCTCCCGCCTTGCTGCGCCCACACTCTCGGGAGCTTACGGGTGTTAAGGGCGCTGTTTGAAAGCTTTCCCTCAGAGTTTATTGGGTCTGTCGGGCCTATGTACTAGTTAACCCTCTCTCCGCCCAGTCGTAGGAGCCTACGGAGTGTTTACGACTCTTATTTCGCCCCCTGAGCGCGAGCACTCCAGTGTTATCCACAGTATCCTACTGTAACAATTCAACTTCCGGAGGGCATGGTGGCCTAGCGGAAGTGTTCCGAACGCGGAGGGGAAGGCGGAGCGAAGCGATTTTTATACCAATCGCGAGCTGGGTATTTTGATTGACGTGGGATTGAGCCAATCACGCCAATGCCACGGTCACCGAGACAAAAAGAAGCCCGTGTAACTTGACTAGAATGCTGCTCTCTTTGTAAACATGTGGGTTAAAAGTCTAATAACATTTGGGATGGGTTGAAGCGAACTAAACCTGTATAAACACCTACTGGTTTGGTTTTAAGTGTTTTAACAGCATGAGGCCACTCTATTGTTATGCAATTTTTCAAATGTGTTTATTAATATATGAACATAAAATAAAGCCATTCAAATTCATTATTTTATATATTAAATAGTTGGAAGACTGGACTTTGTTCTCAGGACAACAGTATTTTGTTGGCAGGTTGTCACATGTTGTGTAATTGTATGCAATTCAAACTGCAATTACTGTTTGCCAAAACGATGGTTTGACATTTTCTTTACCATTTGTTCTGTTACATGTCCTTTTGTTTCATATTTATTATAATAAGTCATTAAAAGACTATAATACTTTTTTAATACAGGTGTCTTTAAAATTATAATGTTGTGGAGAATGCTTTCTTTTGTTTTTACTCTAAGATAGATTTCTATTTTAAAGTATCTATTATAGAATATATATATATTTTTTAATCTGTACCTTTAACCCTTAGATGCAAACCAGGACCTCATTCCACCCACTGTACCTCTTCCATTTTTTTTTAGTTGTGCCCACACCTTAGTATTCCTCAACCTTTCTCTTCTGAATAGTGTAATATATATACAGCTCTGGAAAAAATGAAGAGACCACTGCAAAATTAGCAGTTTCTCTGGATTTATTTATAGGTTTGTGTTTGAGTAAAATGAATATTTTTGTTTTAATCTATAACGTACTGACACCATTTCTCCCAAATTCCAAATAAAAATATTGTCATTTAGAGCATTTATTTGCAGAAAATGACAACTGGTCAAAAGAACTAAAAAGATGCAGTATTTTCAGACATCGAATAATGCAAAGAAAACAAGTTCATATTCATTTTTAAACAACACAATAATAATAATAAATAAATAATAATAAAACTTAAGAAGAGTTAAAAAATCAATATTTGGTGTAATAACCCTGATTTTCAATCACAGCTTTCATGTGTCTTTTTTGTAATTAACATTTTTATTGATTCATATAAAATTACTGCACATGACAGTAAAACACTCAACACATATATAAAGAATCAACATTTTACATTTAAACCCCCCTAATACAATCCCACCCTGACCCCTAACGAACATCCCTGTGGTCCCACATAACACACACACACACACAATCCAAAAAAATATAAAATATATAAATAAATAAAATAATAATAAGCATACATGATTAAACTAAACTACACTTCCACATCCCCTACCCGACAGTCCCCCCAAAAAACTAAATATTTGCCCCATTTTTTAACAAATATGTCCCTAAACCCCAGCCTTCTACTTATCGCTTCCTCAAATGCAGCTACCCTCCCCATTTCCACACACCACTCTGAAAAAGAGGGTGCTCCACTTGACTTCCAACCCCTTAAAATTACTTGTCTGCCGATCATGAGACTGGTCATAACCCAATTTTTTATATGAATATCCCCTAAATGCATGACCGCTCCATCACTCAAAATACAGAGTCTGGGACAAAGCAAAACCTGAATGTTCAAAACATCACACAAATAACTCCGAATCCTCAACCAAAACTCCTGGATCTTAACACACCCCTAAAAGACATGGGTTGTGTCTCCATCTTCTGATTGACATCGCCAGCAGGTGGGTGTGTCATTAAGACCAAGCCTATATAATCTAGAGGGGGTCCAATAAAATGTAAAATCTTAAACTGCATAAGGTGCACCCTTGCATCTCTAGATACAGACTTGACATTTTTCAGAATCTTAGTCCACACTCCATCCTCCAATACCAAATTAAAATCTTTTTCCCATACTCTCTTGAGAGAAGTCAAGGCTCCATCCCCCAGACTCTGAATTAACAGGGAGTAATACACTGATGCATCATGACCTTTTCTAAAAGCAGCAATCACCTCTCCCAAAGCACCTGCTGCCTTAGGGGGGTGTGTGCTACTCCCAAAAACAGTGCTTTCATGTGTCTTGGTATTTTCTTTACCAGTCTTTCACATTGCTGTTGGTTGATTTTACGTCACTCCTGCCTGGCACAAAAATTCAAGCAGCTCGGCTTTGTTTGGTAGCTTGTAGCCAGCCATCTTTCTCTTGATCACATTCCAGAGGTTTTCAGTGGGGTTCTGGTCTGGAGATTGGGCTGGCCATGACAGTGTCTTGATCCGGTGCTCCTCCATCCACACCTTGATTGACCTGGCTGTGTGGTATGGAGCATTGTCCTGCTGGAAAAACCAATCCTCAGAATTGGGGAACATTGTCAGAGCAGAAGGAATTACATTTTCTTCCAAGATAACATTGTACGTGGCTTGATTCATGCGTCCTTCACAAAGACGAATCTGCTTGATTCCAGCCTTGCTGAAGCACCCCCAGATCATCACCGATCCTTCACCTGGTTGTTTAATGGTTAGACAGAGACTTGGAGAGGCCTTCAAGCCACAGTGTCTCATCCCTACTGTGAAATTTGGTGGAGGATCAATTTAAATAGTATTGGTGGTGAATTGGTGGATTGCCTTGCAATCTAGGATTTCTCAGGGACAAACTGAAATGTACAAAAACAAAATGTATCTCCATATATGCTCCAGTTTAAGTTAAACATACTTACCTCTTAGATACATTCATAATTCTTCAAAAAACATGCAGCGCAGATATTGAAAGACAGCAAATATACCATGCACTTTTGTGTATACAGTAATTCTTACAATATTAGCAGCACAACCATTTGTGAATTTGGCTCAGTGGTATTTTATTAGTTTATTTTACACAATCTGTCCCACCCTCCCTAAAATAAGAAAAACCACAATAATCATGTTAAACTTCACTTGAAGACTTAGTAGTAATATATAACAATCTCACCCGTAGACCCAGCTATCCAAACTACACATATAAGACACATAAAAACAATGCAATCACATTTCTGCCCAAACAAAACAGGAAAGCAAGGGCTGCTTCTTAAAAGACTGTACATCTGACATGGTTGTTATGACACAGGGCATCAGCCATCATGTCCTTGTGGTGCATTGCTACAATTTGACTGACAGCTGTCATGGTATCAATGTACAGCTAAGTGATGTGGCACTCATTTATTTACAAATGGGCCTGGCATACATTCATGCTTATTTATATAAAAAAAAAAACAGCAAGTTAATTGCAGTGGGACTACCTAGGCTTTTAATACCATCAGAGGTTTTTATTTAAACAAGAAAGGACTTGTTTACTCTCAGAATGTAGTGTGCGCAGTAATATGCATTGCAAGTTGATCCAAAAAATCTTGTATTATACTGAAATGTATCTTTGACATGTCTGAGATTTGATCTGAGACATGTCATCGCATGAGGAAAAGTTATTTTCCATGTGCTCATTATCTCAGAACAGACACGGGGAGGTGAGCAGTGTTGCTGCATAAGCACTCTGTAATACGGCAATGGGAAAGAAATGTGATCTTGATCTTCAACTTGGCATTTCATTCATCATAGTTGGTATTTGGCATAGCTACGATTTTGCCATGCACAGCAGGAAGCTGTTTGTTAGAAAGTTTCATTATATTATATTAACACAAAATACTAGACTCATACAAATGATGAAGAATTAATTGGCACAAACACTCAGATCTTCAAATAATTGTCTGCTGGCAATGATCTTGGCGTATGATGTGTAAATTTAGGGATGTTCCTCTGAGAGACATTGATGGCTGTGGAAGATACTTATTGTTAAAAGTGTCCATCACATTTGTAGGACTCCTTGGACATAGTATGCCTTTCAAGACATCATGCTTTTTCACATCCCATTCAAGACAACATAAAATCAAAACTGACCCATTTTGCCTTCTTTAAAAAGGTCACTTGTCTTATGTACAACTCATCAGTGCACATAATTCTAAAGAAAATAAGTTTGTTGTCATAGTCTTTTAAAAATGTAATAACTAGTGTTGGGTGTAATCAGATTACAAAAGTAATTACTTACTGTGATATAATTACTTTTTTAGTCAAAATGTAGTGAAGCACATTATATTTTACATTCTTGTAATCAGATTACAATTACTGATTTTCAATTAAAGGGATAGTTCACCCAAAAATGAAATTCTCTCATCATTTACTCACCCTCATGCCATCTCAGATGTGTATGACTCTTTTTCTTCTGCAGAACACAAATTAAGATTTTCAGAAGAATATTTCAGTTCTGTAGGTCCATATAATGCAAGTGAATGGTGATCAGACCTTTGTAGCTCCAAAAAGCACACAAAGGAAACATAAAAGTAATCCATATGACTCCAGTGGTTAAATTCATATCTTCAGAAGCTATATGATAAATGTTGGGAGAAACAGATCAATATTTAAGTAATTTTTTACTATAAATCTGAACCTTTGATCAGCCCCAACCAGTACGTGGCTGAATCTGTAAGTTAAAGTCACCTCCACACCAGAATGTGGACATGAAAGTAAAGATTTATAGCAAAAAAGGACTTAAATATTAATCTGCTTCTCCCCCACACCTATCATATCGCTTCTGAAGAAATGGATTAAACCACTGGAGTCGTATGGATTACTTTTATGCTGCTTTTATGTCCATTTTGGTACCTTCAAAGTTTTGGTCACCATTCACTTCCATTGTATGGATTCTTTTAAAAATCCTCATTTGTGTTCAGCAGAAGAAAGAAAGTCACACATCTGGGATGGCATGAGGGTGAGTAAATGATGAGAGAATTTTCATTTTGGGGTGAACAAATCCTTTTAAAAGTTACAGTATGTGATTACTTTTCAACAAAGTAATCAATAGAGTAATATTATTAAAATTTTTACAGAAGTAATCACATGTAGTGGATTACATTGTGAGTAACTTACTCAACACTGGTGATACCTTGCTCCCCCACTGAAAGGACTTTTCTTTAGGTTGCTATATTGTTTATAAACAATATAGCAATTCAAAAGCAATTATTCAGTTTCACTCTGAAATACATAGGTCCAAAAAAACAAAAAAGAAAAACAAACAACTGGACTGGAATGTATAAATGTCTTTGCATTAGATACCAAACTATTAAACCAAGTGGAATTTAAGGCAAAAGCATATATTTAACAAAATATAATTCAAAATATAAAAATCAAAAAGACAACAAGTTTTTGGATACTTTCTGGTCTTCAAATGTAAGTGCAACCTGTTCATAGTTTATGTGATGAACTACTCCAGTGGTTACTTTTCTAGGAGTAGGACACCTGTGTGAATTTGAGGGGAAATGACTTCATACAACCACTAAAAATATTTTGGTATCTAATGCATTGAAATGCATTTATTTTAAGGGCGGCTACAGTGTCCAAATACATTTCGGGGCCACTGTAGTTCACATTACAGATGATAAATGCTTTGGCGAACGCTATGTTGTCTTTATGCTGAAAGTAAATCCTGCAATGAAATTAACAATAAAAATATGTCTCAACTATTGTCCCAACTGAAACACTATCAAAATACTTGCACATTTCTTGTGTTCTGCGAACAAAACCCATCATTAACTTGTGTAATTTCTATGCTTTCTTGATCACACTTCACATTTATTATTTTTTTGTATGTGAATGACTTTCACGTGTGAATCATAATCTCTCAAATAACTGTGGATTCACACTGGCAGATAAAAGACCTGGCTAATCATTTCATTACTGTGAGGTTTTCAATTTGCTTATCTCCCAGAGGAGGTCTCAACTCTCAAGAATATTTTTCATGGCTAGAAAAACTATATGGACTACAGCACGGTGTCTCTGTAACAGCAAGAACATAAACATCAAATCCACAAACAGACTAAAACTATACCTGACAAGTGGCTTTAAAAACTCTGAACAAAGACCTATCATCACAGCAGCCAGCGGTAATGACAATAAGAAATTCAAAACTCTTAGAAGACCCGTAAACTTTAGACTTCAGGAATGATTTCACACCAGCAGATGGCCCTGTGCTCAATCAGTTGGCTGAACAGTCTCTGATCTGACGTCATCTTCCGTTTGCTTGTCCAAATGATCCTGCTCAAGTATTGTTTTGTGTCTTTTGAGCTTACTTGGCAAACTCAGTTCAGTGGGAGGCAATAACCTGAAGCTTTGGGAGTTAAACGATGGAAAATTGCCCTTCTGTCAACGCACTGCTCCAGTACTGTTGTTTAGATGTCTTTGTTTTGTTCTCTCCTCACTGTGGAGGGTTGTCTCTCTCTCTCCGTTATTGTTATTTAGGCATTGTTGGAGGTGATCTCTCCTAGCAGCCAGTACGTCCTCATCCGTCCTTTCCCCTTCATCTCCACATCTCCTCTGAGCTCCAGCTGGAAGCAGTTGAACTCCTCTAATATGGCCCATGTGGCCTCCGACACATGGATCTTTAGGGCTGATGGAAGAGGTGTGAGTGCACAGTCAAATATAAAATAATCACATATACTCTTTTCTCAAAAGCTCAAATAAGTGCAAAGATTTGCAGTCAGTAGAAGTAATACTAACTAACTAATCTTAACATTCTGAGGTCAAGATTTGACATCCCAAAAATGTATGCAAGAACATAAGAAAAAAAAAAGTCTTAAAAGGAGACATAACATTTAAAATAGGAAGTTATAACTGGTTTTATTCAAGTCCAAAATGCTTTTTAACATTGCTGAATCAACCTTAATCCATTAGGTTACACCAACAAAACTCATTTTAATAGTTAGATCAGGCAGAAATAGCTCCTTATGGTAACAATTGGAAGTCACCACTTTGTACAGTATACTGAGAACGAATGCTAGATACAGGCATCTCACCTTCTCCATTGGACTCCATGCGTGATGCAGTGTTGACTGTATCACCAAACAAACAATAGCGTGGCATCTTCAAGCCAACCACCCCTGCACACACGGGGCCTGGACACATCACAACACACACCCACACACATCATCATCAGTCAATATTTCCCATTAGTCAGTCACGAACCAACAGAAATGTCCTCATGTCCCGTGCTGCTCACCGCTGTGGATGCCGATGCGTAAACGCAGCTGCTGGTTTGGACGGTGACGGATTCGAAAGGAGTGTACAGCCTCTAATAGAGCCAGAGACATGCGGGCGATCTCTCGGGCGTGCAGTTTGCCGTTCCTCACAGGAAGACCTGACACTACCATGTAGGCATCACCAATGGTCTCCACCTGGGGGCGCCACACAAAGATGCATAATTCTATGGGACTTTCTATGAATTGGGTACAGAATAGGGCCTGAAACGCTTATAAAAAGTCAAACTTTTTTTATACTTTTTCGACAAATGGTCAGCGAAAGAAAGCGCATAACCTTTATAAAATGTTGTTTGTCAACTTCAAGAAGTCAAACGAAATACTAAATGAGCTGTTTTATGTTCTATAAATTTTCTACGTATGAGGTTTGCAGTTTTTACAATCATGTAACCAAAATTTGGAGCATGTCTAAATACAGTTTAAAATGTTGATTTGTGTGATTTTGTTAGTGTTTTATCAATAAATACTGAGTAAACATCAAAATCAAACATACAGTACATAATCTATAATATTGAAAAAAAACAACAAAAAAAAAAAGGTTGCAAGTAACAGGGTTGTAAATTTAACCTAATAAATTAGTGGAGGCTAGCTAGTCATAGATAATCTTACATTTCCTATTAACAAAAAATATTGTATATATACAGATATATATATATATATATATATATATATATATATATATATATATATAATTTATTTTTTTCCCCCGACACAATAACTTGAGTTACAGGGTTGAATGGTTGAGCTTGACGAATGCAGTTAACACTGCAATTTGTATAAAAATTCAAAAAATGGATTATTTACTTACGATATTTACATCACACTCTGAAAAATATTTTTGCAATGGGGAAAATGATGTGGTAATTGTGTTTGAAATCCCTTTCAATTGTTCTGGAGTGAAAACCTTCATTTTAATTGCTGGTAACCAGTTAATAATCAGCTAAATCGTTACAATATTTTTTTTTAATGAAACCAAAAACCATAGGTTTTAACACTGTAAATTTTCAGAATTACACCACTTCCTTTTGCCAAAGAATACGATTTCTCTATTTTTAGTAGAACATAAGCATGTGTTGTGATCAAGGGCGTAGATTTGGCTTGAATACTGGGGGGCTTGCAGCATGAAGCATCTACATGTTTCCATTGATCATGGTATAAATATTCTGGTTGTGATCCCATAGGAAACTGCTGCTTCACACAGAAAAACATAAAAAGCACATTTCTAATTTGTTTCCCAAAACTTCATTGAATTATTGTTGTATATGATGCAGTCATACAGTTTTGACATTGCTGGGTTTTAACTGAGAAGCAGGTCTGTAATTAAAATATCCATGTTATTTTTTTTATTTAGACCTTACCATAATAGTGTTCGGTTTCATATAGCTAATTACAGCTAAACAGTTAAGAGCAATAAATGTGTGCTCCCTTCTGTTTTACCCTAATGTTGGCTATTGAATCGGTACAAATTTGATTTAGGACTTTATTAGCACCAGAAGAACATGGTCTGAGCATGCACTCTTTGTGGGTACACAAAGGTTAAAAAAATAAAATTATAAAAAATAAAAATATGCCGCCCGCATAAAGTGACATTTAGTCCGAAAGCATCCACGCAGTGGTACATGTAGGAGAGAGATTTAGGCTATTAATTGATTTTAGATGGCACATGTATATATGAAATGTTATATTACGGGGATATATTTTATATCAAGAATACATTTATTGAAAATTATTTCAAGACTGTTTAAGGAAGTGACGTCTTTTTGTTCCTTGAACAATTCTTGCTAGGTGTTGAACTCAGACTGCGTTCCAAATGGGATAAATCACCCTCCTGTGAGGGAGTCGACATGGAGGTGAAGGTAGAATCCATATGCAGGAAGTTTAACAAACAGCAAACAAATCCATGACACAAGGCAGAGACATAATTGTTGATGCAGGCAAAGTAGTCGTTAAGAGGTAATCAGTCCAACCAGGCAAACAGAGCAAAGCAGGCACAATGGTCATAACAAGGCAATAAACAGGCAGTGGAAATAACGCTTGGTAAGGCAGTGAAACTGGCAATACTTCGCAAAGTAACAATGGAAAAGCATGGCTATTTATATGATGCAAACAGGAAGTCACCATAGAAGAAACAGTACAGTGTCAGTATTAGGGAGAGGGCTCCCTCTGGTGGTCGGCTGAAAGGATACCAGCCTCATTCATTACAGAACCCCCCTCTACGAACAACTCCCAGTGTTCTTCTTATGGGTCGTCCCCTTGGTCATGGTGCAGGATGATTCGGGTGCGCTTGGTGGAAGTCATGGATCATTGGTGGGTCCAGAATGTCCTTGGCGGCTACCCAAGATCTCTCCTCTGGTCTATAACCTTCCCAGTCCACCAGGTACTGCATCTGGCCCCCTCGACGGCGTGAGTCAATGATCTCTCTGACCATGTAAGAAGGTGATCCGTCTATCTCCAATGGAAGCGGCGGCTCAGGATCCCTGGTTCCAGGGCCAGATGTCGGGTGGACAGGTTTAAAAAATGACACATGAAAGGAAGGATAGACGCAGTAGTTAGCAGGAAGCTCCAGTCGATAAGTTACAGGATTGATCTGTCTGATCATTCTGAATGGACCAACATACCCGGGGCTGAGCTTCCTGCTGGGTAGCCATAACTTGTCACGTGCAGATAACCAGACTCTCTGACCAGGCTGGTAGTCAGGGTGGGGACGTGTCCGTCAATCAGCTTGGATCCGTTGGGCCCGGATGGCCCGCTGCAATCTGACGTGCACTGTCCCACACCTCCTCCCTCAGCCTGATCCAATCATCCACCGCTGGCACTGTAGAGAGTTCACCTGACCAAGGGAACATTGGAGGTTGGTACCCCAGCACACATTGGAAGGGAGTGAGTCCAGTAGGAGTGAGTGAGGGAGTTCTGGGCATATTTCACACATGGGAGGAAGTCACTCCACCTCTGTTGTTCACGACTGCAGTAAGACCTGAGGTATCTGCCTATCTCCTGGTTTAGCCTCTCCACCTGTTTGTTTGCCTGAGGATGATAACCAGACACAAGGCTGACGTTGAGGTCTAGTTGTTTGCAGAAAGCCTGCCAGACTCTAGGTAAACTGTGGTCCCCGGTCAGATACTATGTCTTCTGGCAGACCATAGATCCTGAAAACTTGGTGGAAAAGAGTGTTAGCGGTCTCCATGGCAGTGGATAGACCTTTCATGAGGATTAGTCTGCATGACTTAGAGAAACAATCAATGATAACAAAAATGGTGGTATACCCACTGGAGTTTGGCAGATCTGTGATGAAGTTGATGGACAGGTGGGACCAGGATCTCTGTGGGATAGGCAGAGGAAGGCCGGCTGGCAGTTCTTTGGGGGTCTTTGACTGTGCACAAACTTCAAATGACTTAATATATGTAGTGACAATTTATAAGTGATGGCCACCAGAATGAGTTACGTACCAGGCTAATAATCCTCTGGATGCCAGGATGTCCAGTGCTGAGGAAGGTATGGATCCATTGGATCGTTCATTGACGTAGAGTGCGTGGTACATACTGCTTAGTTGGAGGGCATTCTGGTTTTTGAGGTATGTTGTGAGGATCATGATGATGGGAAAGAGCATCAGCTTTGCAGTTCTTACTGCCAGGGCGGTCGGTGACAGTGAATTGAAATCTTGTGAAGAAAAGTGACCATCGGGTTTGTCGTGGATTGAGTCGTTTTGCTCCCTTGATGCATTCGAGGTTCTTATGGTCGGTGATTACTTGAAATGGATAAACAGAGCCTTCAAGCCAGTGGCGCCACTCTTCTAACGCAGCCTTCATGGAAAGTAGCTCTTTGTTTCCAACATCATAGTTTTTCAGCGGAGTTCAGTTTACGTGAACAGCACAAGGATAAAGTTTTCCAGGTTACCATGGCATTGAGACAGAACCACCCCGATGCCGCAGTCTGATGCATCCACTTCTACGATGAATGGTTGGTTAGGATCGGGGTGCTTGAGAATGGGGGCAGTCGTGAAACTTGTCTTGAGGATTTTGAAGGCTTTTTGAACAGTCACTCCATGGCACTTTTTTATGGTTTACCTTTGAGCAATGACGTTTAAGGGGCAGAGATGAGACTGTAGTTGCAGATAAACGTCCTGTAGATATTCGCAAAGCCCAGGAAACGTTGTAGCTCCTTAACAGTATTGGGTCTTGGCCATTCAGTGACTGCCTGGATCTTGGAGTTATCCATCTCGACACCTATTACTGGTCATATACCCAAAGAATGTTGTATGGGTAGTATGGAACTCACATTTTCCTGCTTTTGCGTAGAGTTGGAGTTTCTGTAGGTGTGAGAGGACCATCTTGACATCCTTGATGTGCTGTGCTTTATCTTAGGAGAAGAATATGTCGTCGATGTAGGCGATGACACACTTGTTGAGGGGGTCTCTGAAAATCTCATTAATGAACGATTGGAACACAACTGGTGCGTTGGCCAGGCCATAAGGCATCACCTGGTATTCATAGTGTCCTCTACAGGTGATGAAAGTGGTTTTACACATCTCCTTCTCTAATATGAATTAGATTATAAGCACTTCTCAAGTCAAGGGCAGATGGAACAAGAGGGAGTGGGTACCTGTATTTGATCGTTACTATATTCAGCCCTCTGTAGTCAATACATGGACGAAGCCCTCCATCTTTTTTCTCAATGAAGAAGCCTGCTGCAGCTGGTGAGGTGGATGGACGAATGAAACCTGAAGCTAGTGCCTCCTCGACGTAGGTCTCCATGGCCATGGTCTCAGGTCTTGATAACGGATAGGTTTTGCTCCTGGGGGGTGCCATTTTGGACAGTAAATCAATAGCGCAGACCCATGGACGATGAGGAGGTAGTTGTGTTGCCTTGATCTTGCTGAAGACTTCAGAAAACTCTGAATATTCCTTGGGGATTTTGATTTGGGTTAGAATATCAGGACTCTCAATGCTAGTGATTAAACATGGCATGGTGACAGTAATATGAAGACAATTTGACTGACAATAGTATATCCATTGTTTTAGCTCACCCTGGTTCCAGGAGATGATGGGATCGTAGATAGCCAGCCATGGATGACCCAGGATGAGGATATGCTTGGGTGAGTTGATGACAAAGAGAGATTGCTTCTGTGTGAAATAATCCAAATCATAGTGTCACTGGAACGGTTTGGTGAGTGATGCCTGTGCCTATGGGTGCATTATTCACAGCAGTGATGTTAATGGTGGGTATGCACAGTACTGTAGGGATATTGAGTTCTTGTACAAGATCTTGATTAATCACATTTACAGCAGCCCCTTTAACATCAAAGGAGAGTTCGATGTGGTGTATGAGAGAGATATTCTTGCTACTCACATTTGTTCTAGAGTTTTGCTATTTCTTGCCTTTGTGAGGGCATGCAGAGTTTCGATGACTCCTTTCACCACAGTAGTAATACAGTCCCTCCTTATGACGACAATCGCGTTCTTCATCAGAAACTCTAGCATAGGCAATCTGCATCAGTTCAGGAGCTTCGGGGCATGCCTGGACTTGACTATGGACTGATGGTTGTGACTTGGAGCTAATCCTTGAGCGTGGTGAATTGCGCAGTAAATTATCAATCTTTACAGCTAACGAAATGAATTCGGTGAGCATTGAATCCTCACCCTTGCATGCAAGTTCGGCCTGCAGGTCGTAGTTCAGTCCCTCTCTGAACACAGTCTTGAGTGCGATCTCATTCCATCTGCTTTGGGCTGCTAATGTCCTGAAGTGTATGGCAAAGTCAGCTGCAGAACGTGAACCCTGGCATACATGAAGCAGCTGAACAGAGACATCTTTACCTCCCTCTGGGTATTCAAACACTTCATGGATCTGGGAAGCGAAGTAATCGAATGACATTTGAAGTGGTCTATCATTGTCCCAAACAGCTGAGGCCCAGTCTAACTCTTTTCCGGAAAGTAATGTCATCATAAATGCACATTTCTTTGAATCCTGGCTGAATGACTCTTGTTCATTGGAGAAATATATTTTACATTGACATAAAAATCTCTTACATTTCTCTGGCGAGCCATCAAACTTATCAGGAAGAGCAAATCTTTCCGGTGTAGCCTGTGGGGATGGAAGAGAGTGGATGTAGTGGTTGAGGTTCTCATTTGCAGCTCTTAGGTTGTTCAGTTGTTCTTGGTAACTTGTGAGAAGTTTGCTCTGGTAAGCAAATGCAGCCTGGAGCTGAGAAACTTCAGCTGGATTCATTGGTGGTGAAGTATTCTGTGAGGGAGTCGACATGGAGGCGAAGGTAGAATCCATATGCAGGAAGTTAACAAACAGCAAACAAATCCAAGACACAAGGCAGAGACGTAATCGTTGATGCAGGTAAAGTAGTCATTAACAGGTAATCAGTCCAACCAGGCAAACAGAGCAAAACAGTAATCCAAGAATTGGTAATCAATGAAGCAGGCACAATGGTCATAACAAGAAGGCAATAAACAGGCAGTGGGAATAACGCTTGGTAAGGCAGTGAAACTGGCAATACTTCGCAAAGTAACAATGGAAAAGCATGGCTATTTATATGATGCAAACAGGAAGTCACCACAGAAGAAACGGTAGTGTCAGTATTCGAGAGAGGGCTCCCTCTGGTGGTCGGCTGAAGGGATACCAGCCTCATTCATTACACCTCCAATGGGGCACTTTGAAGGAGGAGAAATCATGATAGTCATGCTGTAAGATCACTTCAAACAGAATTTCCAATAAAAATGACTTCTGAAAAAATGAGTTCCGAATGACCAATATTTTTGAGCCCCATACCTTTTAGCCTTTCAAAGCTCTCACAGGATGGTAAAGTCTTCGAAGGGCATAGGGATGAATATTTCTGAATAGAAAGCACCCTCATTCAAAACAACAGCAGAAGGCTCTTCATTCATAGTGACTATAACATGATTAACTTTACTAATGTTAACACGACATGTCATCAAAATGTGGATCATTTTGTTCAGTGGCTGGATGTTCTCTGGATGTCTGGAACTAACGGAAATTAAAGTGCCAAAAGGGCAACCACAAATGAACGCATCAACCACAGCAGTGAAGCGAGACAGCTGGATACGTGTAGCACACATCTGATCTCTAGTAGGTGAACAACATTTATGCAAAATAATTATAATTTTGATAGGTAGACTATAGGTCGCTCCCATTATAATGAATGAAGTCATTTACTATTACATTTAGTCATTTAGCAGACGCTTTTATCCTAAACGACTACCAAATTAGGAACGTAAAAAAAGAAATCCTTACCTTATCGGCAAGTCACACAGTCACACATAATTGAAGCAATCCAATATTCCTGTCACACCATGACCTGGCCAGCAGAGGGAAGCAGAGTGTACCCCCTCCTGCTTAATTGTTCAGTAGTCTAATCACTAGTTCACTGAGATTACCTGTGCTTAGTTTGCTAGTGTGTATAAATTCCTCACTTACTCTTGTTTCTTTGCTGCTTGTATGCTATGTCTTAGTTAACTGCCTGTTTATGCTTTGCTTCCTGTGACCTATGCTTGGATTTACAGTAGTGATTTTTGCCTAAATGATTTATAGACTTGTTTGCATGGAAATAGATTTTTCCCTTAACTCTTTGGCTTCTTTTTTTTTTTTTTTTCATTGGAACCTTACACTCTTTAGTTTGCTCAGGAGCTTAATTCTCCTCAATTTGTAGTATTACAAAAAGACTTAATTTTCCTCAAAATCTGCCTTCAGTGTCTCTCTGTGTTTGGGTCCCTCACTGCCCTTGTAGTGTAGTGGTTTAGACCTTGGTTTTACCAACACCACATCCTGGGTTCTAAACTAATTTCGTGACATTTCCCAGTCTTTCTGCTGAGGAAATAATTGTAAGCATCTAAACTATGATGCAATTTCATCGCCTCTCTTGGTTAGATGCTCAGTATCAACAACATGTCTGGATAAGTCACTTCAGGTAAATGTTTGATGTTCTTGGATATGTTAACTCTGAGCTTTATTTAAAGGAGCTGTTAATGATACAGGAAGTGCTTCAGGAATAGTTGCATTCTAATTCCTTTGTTACTGTTTGCCTGCTTGAAATGGTCTATATTATACTTATGATTTCTATGCTTGTAACTCCCCCACAGAATTGAATCACTTATTTTGTGTGAGGCAAGTTGCTTATATGTAGCTCTTTTTTTTCTAGACCAGGGTTGCGTTTCCCAAAAGCAGTGCAGCATCGGTTTCTACGATCTACTTAGGCTTATGATGCATTTGGGAAATGCAGCCCAGGTTGCTTGATTCTCTTATGAGATCTGGCTACACTGCAACTGGAAAATCTCCCACCCTTAGCACAGAGTACTGTCATTTTAAAAAGAATGCTATTAACTGTTCTTTTATTTTGTTCCAACCAGTTATCATTTTGAAATGCTGCGGAATTCTGCTCAGATTGAACCAAAGTGGAAAAATATTTCATTTTTAAGCCCTGAATAAAATTAGCTTATGTGTGCTATTTTTCCTTTGTTAAAATATGCCAGTTGTAGGTTTGCAATAAATATGCAGTTTGAAGGTTGACTTCATCTAAAAGTTACCACAATCACACATTGATTACTATCAATTCAACAGATTGTCAACATATGACACTGTTGTATGAATTTAATTGTTGGATGCAGTCGAGAAGGTCAAGACTGCTGAGGTGGGACAGGCCAAATTCAACATTTTTTGCATTTGATATGTTTAAAACGACGTACTTTATATGCTGTTAATTTTGTGTAAGATAACAGTTTATCACATTTAATTGTTCTCACAACAAAAAGCATGGGATTTGTGCCTCTAATACAAAACACTATAAATGTGTCCCCCTTTTGTGGAAAGTGCCCTACACACTGACAGGCAGAGATTGTGAGTCGGATCTTAGCCACACAAAGCAATCAAGCACTAATGACATTGAACAAGCAGTGAACATAATGACTGTCTGGCATTACCTTGTAAACGTCAAAATTATCAATGATTGCATCAAAGCAAGTGTAAAGATCATTCAGAAACGTCACCACCTGTGGGAAGAACAAATCAACATATAGATGATCAATTGTAGCTCAATACTGCTTCCAGTTATGAAGGATTGTTTTGTAAATATTTCATTGAGTGTCCTGGAGGAATGATTAGTAAATGAGCCCTGCTGGGGCGGGGTGTCTGACCTGCATTGGTGTGCTCTCGGCTGATAATGCGGTGAAGCCTACAATGTCACTGAAGTAGATGGTGACTGAGTCAAAGGCTTCGGCCTGCACCATCTCACCTCGCTTCAGCTGCTCTGCCACTGAGCTGGAACACAACACGTACACACACACAGTGAGAAAGGGCTTGGTTAGTCTCTCATCCCTGTCAACAAATGGAAAAAGAATGCAATTACTGTTCGCTTCATTGAACATTAAAAATCAACAATAAAATTACTCACATTTTTGTTCAGAATAGCATACTCCCATATAACTCTTTCTATTTAGAATGCATACTGTGTGTAGAATGTACAATTTCTACATGCACAGAATACCAGAATGACATACTACACTTGCCAAATTGTGACGTACTGTATACAGCAGAGCAACTGCACTGGGTACTGTTTCCCACAATACAATACGTTCAACTTGATCTTCATTTTCAAAGGTCAGTGTTGTACTCACTGTGGCAGAATCTGATAGAGCAGAGCTTCAGCTTTACGTTTCTCCTCATGGTACGCTTGGGTCCTCTCCTCCACCAGCTCCTCCAGGTTATTGGCATACTGTTCCATGCGGGACAGCAGGTTATCCAGGATGTTGGAGCCATATCCACTGTGGAACAAATTGAAGGTGAGGCAGATATGAGAGTGTGAGAATGATCACTACAGCAAACACAACATGTCTTTGGAGTCATGACTTGACTGGCACAGAATCTGTGCTCACAGATTTCCACAGAAAGCTGAATTAAACAGAATTTGAAAGTCAGTTTTTTCTGGAACTGGCTTTTTTAGTTGACATGTCAAGCTGTGACTGCAGTGTCCTTCTGTGTGATTTGATGCGTGTCATGTTTTTAAAACCTCATATTAACTACGAGAATAGAAAGAATAGTTGTACTTGCATAGGTGAATTGCGAAGGTAAAAAACTTGACTTGAAATACTTTTGCAAAGTTGACATTTTCTGCGGTGACATCCTACATTATGTGCAGTGTAAAATTACACTGAAAAAATGTTAACCTAAAAAATGTGCTTCATGTAGTAACATCTAAATTAACTGGTTTTATTCAAGTCAAAAAATATTATTTATGTCACAGTGTGTCACCGTTATGTTTCCAAGGACTCTTATTTTGATATAGTTTTTGTCTTCTGCCCTCTGTTTTCCATGAACTACATTTCCCACGGTGCACTGCCCTCAACACAGCCATCTGTTCACCATCATCCTCACCTGTTCTCCATTCCCTCATTTACTCCTGCTTGTATAAATACCCTCTAGTTTTGTTCCCTCTTTGTCAGTTCTTGTTTGTTGCTATTTGAGTTCACATTTGTTTGTTTCACTTTCATCATCTTCATTAAAAGCCTGCAATTAGATCCAGCGTCTCATCTCAGCAACTACTCGTTATAATTTAAAGCAATAGTTCACCAAAAAATGAAAATTCTCTCATCTTTCACTCATCCTCATATCATCCCAAATGTGTATAACTTTCTTTCTTCTGCAGATCACAGATAAAGATTTTTAGAAGAATATTTCAGATCTGTAGGTCCGTACAATGCAAGTGAATGGGTGCCAAAGTGTTGACGCTCCAAAAAGCACATAAAGGCATCATAAAAGTACTCCAGATGACTCCAGTGTTTTAATCCATGTCTTCAGAATCAATATGATATGTGTGGGTGAGTAACAGATCAATATTTAAGTCCTTTTTTACTACAAATTCTCCTCCCCGCCCAGTAGGTGGCGATATGCATGAAGAATGTGAATCCCCAAACACAAAAGAAGAATGTGAAAGTGTGAAGAGTAAAAAAGGACTTAAATATTGATCAGCTTCTCACCCACACTTATCGCTTCTGAAGACATGGATTTGCCCATTGGAGTAGTATGTATTACTTTTATGCTGCCTTTATGTCCTTTTTGGACCTTCTGAGTTCTGATCACCATTCACTTGCATTGTATGGACCTACAGAGCTGAAATATTCTTCTAAAAATCTTTGTGTTCTGCAGAACAATCTGGGATGGCATGAGGGTGAGTAAATTATGAGAATTTTAATTTTTGGGTGAACTATACCTTTAACATGACTGAATCAACCTGACTACATTAAGTTATATCTACAAAATTAATTTTAAGGGTTAAATCAAGTAGAAATAGACCCTTAAGGTAACACATGGCAAAAAATATTTTTTTGTCTTGTTTTCCAGTAAAAATATCTAAACATTCTTAAAACAAGATAAATGAAGAAGATATTTACAAAATTTTGTAACATTTATGCATAAAACAAGACAAAACTATGTGCCAATGGTTTAAAAAAAAAAAAAAAAAAAACTTGGTTCAAAATGCAATTGTTCTTACCCTATTGACAAATAGTTTTTTTTTCTTGTTTTAAGCATAAACCTCACTAAATTGTGTTAGATTTCTCTGTAATCAAGACTTAATACCTTTTGTCATTCTGCTTTTCAAGTATTTTTTTCTTGTTTAAATTTGTTTTAAATTAAAAGGTTAAGATATTTTAAGCAGTGCAATTATGGGTTACCACTTTTTACAGTGCATTTTAAACAGTATTTTGCTAATTGTAATTCATTTACAATTCAATGTCTACATGGAATATAACTAATGTAATTAAAAATTGTGAAAAACGTAGATATAGAAATAGTGACCGCTCACTGCACTAAAAATATACATGTTCTCTTCAAACCAAACTTTCAACCTTAAACGTCTTGATGTCACACGTCAACTACCCATATTTGAACGCCTTTGTATTGTGAGGTTATTAGTATGGAAGTGTGTCTGGTACCGGTTATTCTTGCGGAGCAGTACTTTAATCTGGTTGAAGTCTGGTCTCTCATTGATGTCTTCTGACCAGCAGCGCTGCA
Organism: Myxocyprinus asiaticus; assembly: GCF_019703515.2. Lineage (NCBI taxonomy): Eukaryota > Metazoa > Chordata > Actinopteri > Cypriniformes > Catostomidae > Myxocyprinus > Myxocyprinus asiaticus. Next base: position 33,451,748 of record NC_059373.1, read on the forward strand.
TGAGCTGACCAATCTCATCACTGTGACTCTGAGGGCACAGCAGCGGACGCAGGTACGGCCACCGACCCTCCACCACACGCTCTATGATCTCTGAAAAGGACGGGGCAGAGAGAAACAGACAGCAGCAGAGAGAGGGAAAACATTTTGAACAATGAATATTCTCCATGTCTCTTTCACACATGACTCTAACAAAAATTATTATGTTTACCAAGAACTGCACTGCAAAAAGTGATTTTCTTAATCAATGGGTTTGTCTTGTGATCCTCCTAAAACAATAAAAATTCACAAAAAAAAAAAGAAAGAAAAAAAGACTTGTTTTCAGAAAACATATTTTTCTTACCCCATTGGCAATTTTTTCTTCAAGTGAGGTTTATATTTAAATCAGGTAAGAAAAATAAATGTACTTCAAGATATATACCCTGTAAACAAGTCTTTTTTATCTTACACAATTTTGCTTCAACAAGGCATTTCCATCCGCAGAACTGCTGCTCACTGGATGTTTTTTGTTTTGGGCACCATTCGGAGTAAATTCTAGAGACTGTTGTGTGTGAAAATATTATATATTTTACGATCTGTGCATTGGTTAAAAGCAATCTGGGGGCAGGCTGAGTGTTGCCAACCTCAAGGGTGGGCTCTAGACTGCCCCTACCAATCTGAAATCAAGCACCTGAAATTTGTACTATTTTCTATTTTTGTCATTGGCCGAAAGCAACGACATGTTCTTCAACGGGTGTTCGCGGGTATATTCCATGGCTGGAACATAGTGTTTTGTGGGACGCATTCTTCTGGTTCCCCTGTTGAAAATTCTTTCAGCTTTATTTACATCTGTATTTTTACAGTACTGTGATAGATTGTTTTTTATTGTTTGTCTCTGCACTTTAAAGTACTCTGGTTTTGCCATGAAAATAACCATTGGTGATGACGTGGCATTACTTTCAATTTAACCAGAAAAGTAAAAGAGAAAGAATCATCATCATTTAGCAGTTCCCATCTGTGTTAACATTTTAGGTTCTTAATCTCATGTTATTGATCTCCCTATCTAATATATTTCCTTCCACTCCATCCTTGTGTTCATCCTTGATATTATTTCTCTCCACTCCATCATTGCATTCGTGGGTAGTCTGATTTATCTTTGTAATTTGCTTTAATGCTGTAATTCTAATTACTCTGAAAGTGTATTGTTTTATTTCTTAGTAACTGAGGTAGTATACTTAGAATAAGTTGTCAGGGCCCACTTCAATCTTATGATTAATATACAATATTTATCTGTTTACTGATTTCAATATATTGTAAAAATGGGGAATAAGTGTAAAATATAGTCAAGTCCATCAAGTCATTTTATTTTTGTATAGCACTTCTCACAACAGACATAGTTTCAAAGCAGCTTTAAAGGAAATTATGTTATAACAGAAATAAAGCTGTAATGTCTAAGACTAGAGTCATCAATGTGCAGTTTGATAAGAACTTGATTGTAGATTGTGCCTAAAAGAGTAAATAATATTTGTGTATAGGTATAATGGACCTTATGAACAATTACGCCATGTTGCAGCAATTACAGACATGAAAATAATAAGTCTGAGTACAACCCCAATCACCCAAATGGCCCTGATCAAAAGTTTACATACCCTTGAATGTTTGGCCTTGTTACAGACACACAAGGTGACACACACAGGTTTAAATGGCAATTAAAGGTTAATTTCCCACACTTGTAGCTTTTTAAATTGCAATTAGTGTCTGTGTATAAATAGTCAATGAGTTTGTTAGCTCTCACGTGGATGCACTGAGCAGGCTAGATACTGAGCCATGGGGAGCAGAAAAGTACTGTCAAAAGACCTACGTAACAAGGTAATGGAACTTTATAAAGATGGAAAAGGATATAAAAATATATATCCAAAGCCTTGAAAATGCTAGTCAGTACTGTTCAATCACTTATTAAGAAGTGGAAAATTCGGAAATCTCTTGATACCAAGCCAAGGTCAGGCAGACCAAGAAAGATTTCAGCCACAACTGCCAGAAGAATTGTTCAGGATACAAAGAAAAACCCACAGGTAACCTCAAGAGAAATACAGGCTGCTCTGGAAAAAGACGGTGTGGTTGTTTCAAGGAGCACAATACGACGATACTTGAACAAAAATGAGCTGCATGGTCGAGTTGCCAGAAAGAAGCCTTTACTGCGCCAATGCCACAAAAAAGCCCGGTTACAATATGCCCGACAACACCTTGACACGCCTCACAGCTTCTGGCACACTGTAATTTGGAGTGACGAGACCAAAATAGAGCTTTATGGTCACAACCATAAACGCTATGTTTGGAGAGGGGTCAACAAGGCCTATAGTGAAAAGAATACCATCCCCACTGTGAAGCATGGTGGTGGCTCACTGATGTTTTGGGGGGGGGGGGGGGTGTGAGCTCTAAAGGCATGGGGAATCTTGTGAAAATTGATGGCAGCATGTTATCAGAAAATACTGGCAGACAATTTGTATACTTCTGCACGAAAGCTGTGCATGGGACGCTCTTGGACTTTCCAGCACGACAATGACCTTAAGTACAAGGCCAAGTTGACCCTCCAGTGGTTACAGCAGAAAAAGGTGAAGGTTCTGGAGTGGCCATCACAGTCTCCTGACCTTAATATCATCGAGCCACTCTGGGGAGATCTCAAACGTGCGGTTCATGCAAGATGACCAAAGACTTTGCATGACCTGGAGGCATTTTGCCAAGACGAATGGGCAGCTATACCACCTGCAAGAACTTGAGGCCTCATAGACAACTATTACAAAAGACTGCACGCTGTCATTGATGCTAAAGGGGGCAATACACAGTATTAAGAACTAAGGGTATGCAGACTTTTGAACAGGGGTCATTTCATTTTTTTCTTTGTTGCCATGTTTTGTTTTATGATTGTGCCATTCTGTTATAACCTACAGATGAATATGAATCCCATAAGAAATAAAAGAAATGTGTTTGGCTGCTCACTCATGTTTTCTTTAAAAATGGTACATATATTACCAATTCTCCAAGGGTATGCAAACTTTTGAGCACAACTGTATCATGCGAAAACTACGGGTTTACTGGATTTACATGGCCATGAAATGAGTTAAAAAAATGGATTATAACCATAATACCTTTATGGACATATTCCATAGTAGTGCCATGGTATTCTTTAAAGTATCTTGGAGTAACATGTAAATACCATAGTACCTAAATTTGCATTCAGTACCAATTCAAGTATCATGGTTTTACCATCTGATACCATCACTGTACCACGTTACTGCCACAGTACTTTTTTGTAAGAGAAAAAAAGTGAGACCAACTTACAGAATGTGACCAATACACTTTGCACAAACATAAAATACTTTAAACTTAAGGAGTGTACCTACTATCGGAGCAATTCAAGATGTGGCAGTAGAGGGCAGTCAGCTCCAGTTATACAGGCAACACGCCTCGTCAAACTAAAGACAGCACGCAGTTCAGCCATCCACAGACGATGTGCTCTTGTTCTCAATGACAGCTGGTATCTCGAGATGCGTTTTTCAATGTTTTAAACTATCTTTAACTTGGTACATCGTCCAAAAAAAACAGCAATTATGACTAGAATCACTGAAAACTAGTGAGACGCGATGCAACCAAAGTGAGACGCACCAAAAGTGCCATTCTGATGCAAGAGTACGTAATAATGTTCAATGATATGGAAAAAACATAATATTTTGACTTTTAAAGCCACTTATTGTATTGTCTAAGTGCTTTACTTGTCTGTTGCCACAATATATGTATACGATGTAATGTATTCAAATTGTCTGAATGATAATATTTATTATATATTACATTTATAATTTAATCATTCTATTCCCTGGCATGAAGTAAAACATGAGATTACACAGCTACGACAGACAATTTTAATAATAAAATTCAGCGAAAACGAGTTCAATTTCCACAATGCGCACATTGTGAATTTGGTGACAGTAGGTTGAGACTACGTACACATTTATCCAGATAAATTAGAAAATGCATCCTTTTCTTGATGTTTTGGCCTTGTCCAATGAAAACTGAGCTTTTAAAAAAGGCTCTCCCAAGTGTATAAATCTTAAAACGCTGTATTCACATTGTAGTGTGGACTGGGAAAATGGAGACATTCGAAAACAATGACATATTTGTTGTCATGTGAAGCAGTCATGTGATCCTTTCATCCCAAAACAAGATGGCGACCCATGTTGTAGAGGCATTGTTGTGCCTGATATCCACTTTGATAGTGTTATTAAAGATAAATGTTACTTTGCACAACCTTCACATTACATTCCTTCAAAGGGGATGGGAAGTTTACTCGGAATTGCTGTCTGGCAGTGGAACATGCGTGCAATTGCATTTCAGACCACGCATTTTGCATTTTTTTCCTGCATGCACAGTGAGGGGATTTAAGCATTGAAAACGGCAGTGTGGCCAGAGAGCATTTCAAAACAAAAATGGCATTTTCAAATTGATACAGATTAATGTGGACGTAGTCTGAAAGTTCTTCAGCTGATATCAGTCAGTGCTTACAGAAATATGGATCACTGCCCTCCGTTGCTGAAGCTGGAAGTGCTGATGTGCCTTTTCTGGGTGAAATGTCCAGAGTGGTGCCAAAAGCGAGTTGTATATTTTGTTGAAAATTATGTGTTACAGTAAACAAACAAACAAAAAAAAGGGAATTCATATTTTATTAACTCTACCCATTAACCCAAACCCCAACCCTGAACCTAACCGTAAGTGCAGAAAAAATTATAATTGTTAGAGCAAAAATGCAACCTCTGAATTACGCTCACCATTGAACATGATTATTTCCTGGTTTTCATGAGACCAGAACCCATGTCTCGAAGGTTGCTCAAATATGATCATGTTTAAATTGATGCAAAAATGTTTAATGGAGGATAGCACTTGTCAATAATTCAGCAGAATGAGGTGGATTTCAGGGTACATGAACATTCAAAAGCAGCATGTCGATTTCCCGTGTGATCAAGTTGCAACTATTACTCACACAAAGCTATCACATGACTTCTGAAGATTTGGAATATAATGCAGAAGTCATATGGATTCTTTTATAAAAGTATTTAGGAGCTTGTCAACCCTTCATCACTATATACTAAAACTGCATCGAAATGAGCAGCACAAACATTCTGCTAAACTTCTATTTTTGGGTTAACTAGTCCTTTCATTTTGCTGCTATTTATCATATAAAGACAAGTTGATCACTCGTGTATCTTCTGACCTTTAGGGCTGAGAAAAGGGCCTTCCAGGTAGAAGACGCCCTTCAGCAGTGCCAGTTCCTGTAGGATGATGCCAAAGCTGTAAACATCTCCCTTTTGTGTTCCGCAAGGAGGTGGGTTATCGGCACGCAGAAGCTCGGGGGCCGTCCATAGCTTGCCTGCAAATGCAGACACTGATGTTAAAGGCTTCTGCACACTTTTGCCATTTGTATCTATGTGTTCTCTTAGATCAAGAGTACTCACGAGCATAGAAAGCGTGTGTCCCCTCCAAACTGCTCTCCTTGCGGAAACTTTTCAGGCCGTAATCTGTGATTTTCAGCACAAAGCGGCTGTCCACCACGCAGTTGGAAGACTTCAGGTTGCCATGGGAGACTATCACGCTGTTGTGAAGGAACGCCATTCCCTGAGTGGTGAAGAGTTGACAGCATTCATCATATTTACCAACAATGCAACAAGAAAATATTAATTACAGACTCATTGCTCTGCGGTCAACCATATTTTACAGTTTGCTTTCTGTTTTTCAAATATTACTTGTCTCTCTCAGGAATTTCCAATAAATCTTTTAAATTACGCACTTCTCAAAATTACAACTACAAACTGTGACACTTTTTCACAGAGAAGATTTGTGGCTTTTAGTCCATGTCTGTTAGTTTTGAAGCCATATACTGTAACTGCTAGTGTACTCCTAAAAGCCCTTCAATACGTCCTGCCCAAATTTCCTGTTTCAGTAGGAAATATGTCAACTAAGGACAGAAAACTGCACTTGTCATGCGATTTCATGGCCAAGCATTCATGTTTGCAATTGCATACTTGCATAGAGTATGTTTCTGGTCTGCGCATTATTTAACAAGCATCAATTCAACAGCACAACATATTTTCCTTCCCTTCTCTCAATTTTCTCCCTGTGAGATTAATCAGAGAGGATTCTGGGATGTGGATTAATTTAGAATGAGCTTTTAAGAGCAGAAGAGTCTTTGTGACTGATGTGAAGCACTCACCTTAACAATGTCATTGATAAGAGAATACCGAAACATCCAGTCCAACGTGATCCCTTCACTCTCCATGAGGTCCTACACACACACACACACATACACAGCAGAACATTATGCATCTTATTATTTAATCAGTGGAGGAGAGACTATGTGGCAAGAAGGGTTGGAAAAAGGTTACAGTTGACAAGAATTAATTGAATTCGCTCACATAATAATGTTAATTTTGTGTATTTATTTATACATTTTTCAGTATATAGGTAAAGTGTGTAATTTTCTCCATGTTAAAATATTTTTTCTTATTCAACTTTAATATGCAAGGACAATTATAATTAACCCATTGGTAGGTCGACTTCTTGAAAGCTGTAAATACTGCAGCTTTGTGGTGGTTTAAAAACATTACTCTGTCTTTTTGATCGGTCCGACATGTGAAAATGTTAATATGTCCATAACAACTTCTAAATTGAACAGTAAAACAATTGACACTTAATACAGAGAATGTAACTAGAAATACCCTAATTTAAGTAACAAAGTCAAAAAGATAGTAGTGACGAACAGCAGCATTTACAAACAACAGCAATAATGAAGTAATTTAGTATGTAAACAAAAGAAAATGGTAAATGTCGCCGCAGTGACTTCTATGCAGGGATTTAAAAGAATTGGTGAATACATTTTTTTAATCAGTTTATAACTTAAGCCTAAAAAGGGGTAAGTTAATGTACAAAGTTAACATACATACAGTAAACTGTCCAAACGAATGGATTTACTAAAATTAAGACATGCGAAAAGCTACATATAGAAGCATGAGAGACATTGTACAACGGCTGTTTTTTCAAAAAACGATTTCAAATGTGGACACGTCGGACCACAAAACACGATTCCACTGTTCATCTTTTTATCTCAGATGAGACCGAGCCCAGAGAAGTCAACGGCGCCTCTGGACAGTGTTGAAGTATGGCTTCTGCTTTGCATAGTAAAGCCTTGACTTGCATCTTTGGATGCATCGGCGAATGGTGTTGACTGACAAAAGTTAACTGAAGTATTCCCGAGCCCATGTCATGATTTTCTTTACAGACACATGATGGTTTTTACGAACGTGATGTCTGAGGTTTTGGTGATCATGCGCATTCAGTGGTGGATTTCCAGCTGGACAAAGCCAAACCACATACTGCCTGCATTGTGAAAAGGTTTTGTAGATTCAGCTCATTATATTTAGTGCCTTTTTAGCATGGGTTCTTTTAAGTTTAACTAACTTAATTGAATAAGTTTTCCTCATAAATTATAAAGTAATCTAAACTGATTGGATATAGTTGTAAAAACTTCAGTTAATTTAGCTGAACTTAAATTGGATGAAGTTACAACAATTTCACTTATTTTACTGAACTTTTAGGCCTGCTGTTGTAAAGCTAGTGTCAAGCCAACCTGCAAGCTTAGCACTGCTGGACAGTTTCTTCTTGAGAGACACAGGCTACACACAATAGTTTACTTCGGAGGCACATAGATGTCAACACTTGACACACAAATCTCAGTAATGGCGATACTCCAATTACTACAAATATCATTAAGTAAAAGATGAGCACTTAACATCACCACAAAACTATTAATCAACAGTAATGACAAAAACAACATCAGCAGCACAAAAAAAAAAAAAAGAAAAAGTCTGTAAATAGCAAAAAAATATGCTTACAAACACTAACCTCATTATATTTTCATGCTGCAATGCATGCTGGGAGCTGGCAAATCTTTGTTTGTTCAGACAACTTTGTTAAGCGAGTTGAGATGATAAACTACAATTACTGTTTATTCAACTAAAGTACAAATTGACAGAATCACAACTTAATGTTAACTTGACTAAACAATTTAGTTGTATCAACACAAAAATGCACCTTGATACAACTAGATATTGTGTCTTCACTGCTCAAATGCTTAATAAGTGTTATTCGAAAAAAAGGTGATAAACACTTGACTGTTCCAACTTTTTTTGGAACGTGTTGCAATAACCTGATTTGAAATAAGGGTATATTAAAAAACAAACAAAAAAAACAATTAAATTCACTAGGTAAAGCATCTTATAATCTGTTGTTGTAGTGCTTTCAATATAACACAGGGTGAATAGAATTTACAAATCACTCCTTTTTGCTATTATTAGCATTTTCCATACTGTCCCAACTTTTTTGGAATTGGGGTTGTAGCCCGTTCCTAAAAAAGCTACACTATTTTGGAAACAGTCGACTGTATCAACTGTAACGCCACTAAAAAATTTACATATGTTAGTACTCTTTCAGTAGTTACTCCCCTGATACTGGTGTGACTTTGCCTGGGTGAGCATTTATGCATTTATTAGCATTTTATGTTTAGATTATAATCTTTAAAATCTTTAAAAATTTACAATATGTGCGAGACAGTAACTTTTTATGTCAAGGACCAAATATTCAAGTGGTCTTACACATTAATGTAACAAAGTGTGACACAAATACATGCCATCTTTAACATACAGTAAATCCATAAATACATCATACATTCAGTTACTGCAGCTATATTAATAGAAAGTGTATTTGTGGTAAGCAGTCCCATGTTTATGTTCACCTGCAGACTGCCTCGCGGACAGTACTCGGTAAGGATGCAGATGTTGGGTGGATCGATACAGGCACCGATAAAGCGAGTCAGGTGCTCATTCTGAACATCACGCATCTATAACAAGAAAGGACAAAATGAGCATTAGGGAGAGAGAGAGCTTTTTAGTCCCTCTTTTCCATTACAGCCCCCAGCTATTAATATCTCCCAGAACATCATATAAACTTAATTATGATGAAGGCACCTGGCAAAAGGCACAAAACGGCACGGACGCACACTTACATGTTTGAGTTCAAACAGCACTTTCCTGGTGAGCTCAATGCGTTTCTTGTTGACATATTTAATGGCCGTTATGTTTCCCTGGAAAAGAGGAATCAACGCACATTAGTTGCACCCTGATTGCTGTCGTGGGCTTAGCAAAGAGCCGAGAGGCTTTTAAGACGGACAAAAAATACTTTATCATTTAAGAGAAGAAAAGCACAAAATAATGCGTTAATTAAATGCCATCCTAATTAATGGGGAAAAGGATGACATGTGGACATGAATAGCTCCTGTCCTCAGGGGTTCTGCTTAATTGGAGAGAAGCTCGCTCATAATATGTCTAAATCATTAGCCATGTGGTGCTGGTATGGCGGCGGTCATCTAGAGATGAGACCTTCCATTATTTGACACTTAAATATTGCTGCTAGGCAGGATATATGATTTCCTGGAGTGCAAACTTGCACCATTGGTAATTTTATAGAAAAAGAATATGTGGTAAAATAGTAATTAACATGAAACTTTGTGAAAAAGTGCAACCTAGTCGTTGTATCTACAAAAGTTCAAACGTGGGTTAACACTACAGCGTTCCCACCAGAGCAATGGATTTCCATTACTTTTCCATGAGCTTTCCCAGTGATTTTTTTAAATAATTTTGATTTGTTTAGACTTATTCATTGACAAGAACGGACTCAAAAAAATAAATACAAATAAATCAATAATTTAAAAAAAAGCATGTTTTACTCAACAAAAGAGCAAAATTTAGCATATGAAATATTTTAGAGCACTGAAAAACAACAACCCAAATTACCCCCCCCCCCCCAAAAAAAAAAAACAGCATAATGGATGAACGGGGGGAAATTCTGTTTGCTTAACTTAACAAACTTGTGTCTTCAGTGCCCAAACACTTAATAAGTGTTAACAGAAGAAATGGTGATGTTACACAGTGATAAACACTCGACTATCCCAACTTTTTTGGAGCGTGTTACAGTCATCTGATTTGAAGTGTATATATTAAAAACAAAAGAACAAACAAAAAATGTAATTCAGGTAAACAGGTAAAACATCAAATAATGTGTTGTTTTGGTGCTTTTAATATAAGACAGGGTGAATCAAATTTACAAGTCATTCCTTTTTGTTTTTATGATCATCAACTCTTTCAGAATTGGGGTTGTAAAAAAAATAAAATAAATCACTACAGAATTTTCCATGACTTTTGAGATTTTATAAATTTTCCTGACTTTTCCAGGCCTGGAAAACACAATTTTAAAATTCCCTGATATTTTCCAGATTTTACATGACTGATGGAACCCGATTACTAACCCGAGTGCTTTTGAGGAAGAACTGGATTTGCCAAAATTTGCAATTTTAGGGTGTTAAGAAGCATTGATTAATTAAGTAGCAGAACTGTATTTTCTGCATGGGAAATAATCAATATTAATTACTTTTGGACATACAGAATTTCTGACTATATAATTCTACTGATTTCCGATCAGTGATTGTATTACATGTCAGTCAGATGGTTGGTTCCTGTCTAAATAGACAGTACTTGGGCAGAATAAGCTGCAGAGTAAACCAAACCACATGCCAACATTCTAAAGTCTGATTCTGCGAGGTTAGACCAATCATGATAACTTTCATTAATAGATAAGTATCATATTTAGCTGGGGTGGATTTTAATTTGTATGTCAGGTATCAATCCTTGGAATTAACTTATTTAAACAACTACACATTTTAGTAAACATATATCTCCAATTAGAGATTTGAATGTGGCCAGACTGAGCATTCGTATTTTTGAGCAGCCATGTGCTACCTTTGAGGAAGACCTATGAGACTTTTGGCCTCATAGGAAAAAATGGGCCCTTTTTACATTTCTGGCTTTGAAACATGCAAGTAACTTCAAGTGATGTAAACTTCTATAGTAGTGAGTGGATATACAGTATATGTCTGACCCTTTTCACAGACTGTGATGTGATGATTACTTTGCAGTGCAAATCTAGCCAGCTTTTTACTATTTTGTTTTTTATTTTATTTTTTTTGTTGTAAATGCCAGGGTAATAACCCAAAGAATAGTTTATAAAATGTACACTAAATTATATATACAGTACTGTGCAAAAACTTAGGCACATAAGATGTTTCACAAAAGCATTTGTCTTAAGATGGTTATTTATATCTTCAGCTTTAGTGTGTCAATAGGAAATATAAATGTTAGACTCCCAAACATTACTTTTGTAAATAGAAAAGATTAGAATAGAAGAACAGGGAGCCCTGCAACAGATGTCATGGCCCCCACAAAGCCCCCCACTGAACATTGTGTCAGTCTGAGATTACATAAAGAGACAGAAGCAATCGAGACAGCCTAAATAGATAGAAGAACTGTGGTGAATTCTCCAAGAAGCTTGAAACATCCTATCTGCCAACAACCAAGAAAAACTGTGTCCAGGTGTAAGTAGGAGAATTGGGGCTGTTTTAAAGGCAAAGGTGGTCACACCAAATATTGATTTAGCTTTTTTTTTATGTTTACTGGACTTTGTATGATGTTAATTGATAAATGAAAACTATTTATGGCTTTATTTTTGAAGACATCCTCACTATGCAACATTTTTCACAAGTGCCTAAAACTTTTGCACAGTACTGTATATACATGTATATATATAGTAAAAAGCTGGCTAGATTTGCACTGCAAAATAAGGGGGGAAACACATCATCACAGTCTGTGAAAAGAGTCAATAACTGAGTGAATCTTGAAGCCTGTCAAGGACATGTTTGGGTTACTTTTCACTGTAACATTAAAAGAAAATAATATCTATAATATTTAATACTAAATACAATTAATATTAAAATATTAATATACTGTAATAATAAATGATATTCTATATTTAAATGTCAAAATATTCATATATTTTAAATGTCAAAATATACCTTATAGTATCCAGTCTTTGCATAGATCTGGAAGTTTCCTTCCATGGTCAGCAGAGAGCCGTAGTTAGATCCTCTCTGTGGGAGGAAGCATGAGTGCACTGTATAATCAATGCAGACTAGGTCATTTTCTGTCACAGCACAACAAATTACTGTGAAAAAAGAAATTAGAATAATCGCACTGCATTATGGGAAAATGATGTTTCATTTGAAATCACCATTACGGTGTTTAGTGTTCCCTTTGGATGGGACCTTGTCTTATTTATTTCTAATTAATTTTCTCCCAGTTGGTGCAAGTGTGTTTGATAACGCAGATTAATTTACTGTGATGTATGGAGAAATGTAGTCAATTTAGTGGTTGACTTTATGTCGGGTCATGATGTATTGTCTACACTATATGATGCATATGAAAGTAAAGGAATAGTATCATATTAATTGAAAACTGTGTCCAATGCTAATGTCTATGATATGACTGGTTTTATATCTCATGAACTTTTTATAAAAAACTGTCAACCAGGCACGCACAGATATCAACACTCAGCATACAAATCTCAACTATGGTAACAATTAACAAACAATGTAGATAAAAAATACAGATGATCACAGTGATTCTACAACACAGCACTACTAAATTACAGTAATTTCTTGGTCCTGTTCACTGTGAAGTCACAGTATACGAGTAAACGGTTGTGTTTTAATTTGAATAAATTGTAGAAATATTATTGTAAAATATACTGTGAAAGTCATGCAACTAGTAGCCAGGAATTTACTGTAAACTCAGTAAAGATAGTGTGTACATGACCACATGAGTGTGTGTTATTGAAAATGTTGCTGTGTGTGTCTCCTCACCAATGACATGGTGAGTCTGCTGCAGGCTCTACGCAACATCTTTTCCATGTTACTCTTCTGGATGTCCTCCCAGTGGATACGCCACAGCTGAGCAGCCAGTTCGTTCTCCAGCTTCAGCTTCCTGATGCACAATGAGTGAGAGAGAGAGAGAGAGAGAGAGAGAGAGAGAGAGAAATGAGCATAAGTCAGGGAGAGGGACAGTGGAAGGTGGGATGCAATGGGGAAGATGAGAAAAAAGGTAATAAAGACAGAAAAAAACAGGAGAACAACAGACCCAAAGTAAAAGACAATTTGTTATTGTTTTTAATAGGCAGAGCAATATGTGCATCAGTGAACAGAACTTATGTAACACTTGAGCATACAGTATTCTCAATAATCAATATCTGTTTCAAGCAATCCATGTTGGGTTGGGAATCGGAATCGAGAACCGGATCTTATTAAGAAACGGTTCCATTTACAAAAAACATTTTTTTTAAATGGAGCTAAATAATTTTCATGATGTTTGTTTCCATTAACTGTTCTTGAACAGTCGCATTCTTCCGTAGATGTGGACAGAATACTCTATACTACAATACTCTTGCAGTGTTTTATGCACCGATACTGAATCTACAGCCCCATGGCCAAATAAATATTTTTTATTTTTGCATAATTTTCAGCTGGCAGTCTGAATTGAATATTATGAGAAAGACTGGGTGCAGTGAAATAAGACAAAGACAATAAAAAAGACAAAACATCTTTCTACTGGGATGTCCTCACAGATTGCACACAATAAACATACACATGGCTAGTGTAAGAACTGATTTAATTGATGTGTGAAAGAATGACTCTTAACAGTCTGTTCTTTTTTAGAAAATCTCAATCTCATTAGTTATTGGTTTGAATGGGTCTAACGTCTCACTCATTCACTGAATTGGCAAGACCAGATCTTTACTTATTTACTGAAATGCAAAATTAACTGATAATTGTGTTGTATACATAACTAAAGGTTTGTGAGATGTACATCAGACTAATTACTGACAGGTTATTCAATGACAATGTGTAATTAAAGACACACAACACTGTTTTTGCTTGTATAATGTTGTTTGTAAATGGTTCTTTAATAAAAAGCAAATATCGTTTTTTTTTTGCTTAATATTTTTGTTCACAATTTTGTTGGCGGAATTTGAATCACAACTATTCCCATCCTTAAGAATGTCCTTCAGAGGCAAAGAACAGATGGAAATGAAACTTAAAAATGATTAATCTTTATTATTACCATTAACAGGATTATAATCATATAATGACTGAAGTTTGCAGACATTCAAAAATCAATGAGATACTGAGGGCCATTGAAGAATTTTTCTTATACAGCATATACTAAATGGCAAAATAAGCTAAAACCACTAACAATTAAAAATGCCCATTCTGATGTTTTTCATGGATTGAAACAAAAAAATAGTTAAGGAAACCATCATTGACAATTGTTTTCTAAGTTTACTAAAAAAAATAATAATAATAATATTAATAATAATAATTATATATATATATATATATATATATATATATATATATATATATATTTTATAATTTTATATAATATATATATATAAATCTTAAAAACAGGCTAAAATATTTTTTACGTGTAAATTATTACATAATATTTAATTAGCTTGGATTTTTACTTCAATCAATTTATGAAAATATATTTTACAACAAATCTTGTTCGCAACAATTACTTTTTATTATAAATTATTATAAATATTTATAATATAACACTATGCATTGTTATAATGTACAGTTATTATTATATACAATACTATGCAAAAGATTTAGGCACTTATGAAAAACTTTCTAAGTGAGAATTTCTTAAAAAAATAATGAAAAAATAACAAAAAAACAGTTTTCATTAATCACTTAATGTCATACAAAGTCCAGTAAACATAAAAAAGCTAAATCAATATTTGGTGTGACCACCTTTGCCTTTAAAACAGCCCCAGTTCTCCTAGGTACACTTGGACACAGTTTTTCTTGGTTGTTGGCAGATAGGATGTTCAAGCTTCTTGGAGAGTTCACCACAGTTCTTCTATCTATTTAGGCTGTCTCAATTGCTTCTGTCTCTTTATGTAATCTCAGACTGACACAATGTTCAGTGGGGGGCTTTGTGGGGGCCATGACATCTGTTGCAGGGCTCCCTGTTCTTCTATTCTAATCTTTTCTATTTACAAAAGTAATGTTTGGGAGTCTAACATTTATATTTCCTACTGACACACTAAAGCTGAAGATATAAATAACCATCTTAAGACAAATGCTTTTGTGAAACATCTTATGTGCCTAAGACTTTTGCACAGTACTGTATGTTTTCTTAAAATAGGAATTATGTCCATTGCAGTTTGACTTTTTGACTCTGAAAGTGAGTAACAGTGTCTGCCACAACAACTGTAGAATGACCAATTTGGAGAATTTGGTATGTATCAAAATGTGTCTGTAAAAATAAAGACACATGGAACCACAGAAACACACAAGGCCAAAAACAGAAGATCACCAACATAAATTTGAGTCTTGTGTGTTAGAGCTAATTATAGGGACAAAACAATCTGGAGGGCTACTTGTTTAATATAACCTTGCTATTTCTTTACCTTTTGTTTCAGGCAACCACACTGCTACTATTTTTTACTTTAAAGCATGATCACATGACCAAAGGATGACAATGTAATCTCTTGATATATTGGCTCAATAAATATTGTTAAGGATTTCTCAGAAGCATTACAAATTATTTATCTACCACAGCACTGAATTCTTTACAAATTCATTTTCTATAACTGCGCAACTATGTAGTAGTAGTCCCAGATCAGTCTATTGTAAGGTGTTACCAGAATTTAGATCCCTACCCCCCAAATTACTTTTTTATATCTAAGGAATGAACAGTGATTTCAGCTGCTGGGTGAAAGTTAGATGTAATCACACACACACAAACACACACACACACACACACACACACACATGCATAAACCAAAACGTGCTGATATTTAGAGAACAGCTAAAAGATTTGACTTAGTAACACATCATATTATGTCATGAAGATTGAGATGTAGACTGAATGGATGTATCTATGTTGGTCTCTGGCATGGTCTGGCAGTTAGTTCCCTAATTAAGCACCAGGAACAGATAGAAAAAGAGAAGGAAAGAGAGAGAGAAAGAGACATAGACAGACAGAGAGACAGATTATCAGACACAGATAATGTAAACAATACTACACCAGACATGCAGTGTTTCACTGTGTCTACACTGTGTGTGAGTAACGCAACAAATTTAGAATGCTCCAATTGCATTTAACAAGGCAATGCAAGCAACAACATTGCACAGCTTTGATTATAATGGGAACATTGTAGTTTTTTCAGGTTGTGTTGCTTGCTCTTAGCGTAGACACAGTGTTGCATGGGTCTGTGCGGGTCTTGACTGACCTGTAAATGAAGACCGTGACCGTCACGATGATGATAAAAATGAAGCACACCACTATGGAGATCATCTGGTGCATGGTGACCGTCTCTGAGGAACAAAACCAAGAGAACACAAATCTGCAAACATCTGAATTGTATTTTATGTCACAGATACGGTACTGAGAACTGAGCTGACCTGCAGAAATCATTTCATCATGTGTGTAACCACATATTCAGTGTTCAGAGGAAACCAAATGTAATAATTTATGAATCAACCATTGAAAAACCCACACAGGTCGACCACATATTATTATTTCATCCTCTCCCTCCACTCCTTTACCCCTCTCCTTTTCTCCATCTTTTGTTTCAGAGACATTAAATCAAGATATATATATACACATGTACAAAAAAAAGATTCCTGGCAAAGTTTGTTTAAATGATTTAAATGGTTTAAATTAAATTCATTTATACAGTATATGCTTAACTTTGCTAAGTATAAAACTCATACTGCATTATTAAATTCTTCACATTTATTCTGAATTCCTAATATACAGAGTACTGTGCAAAGGTTTTAGGCACTGGTGAAAAATGTTGCAGTGAGGATGTCTTCAAAATAAAGCCATAAATGGTTCCCTATCTGTCACTCACTCGACGTTGGTGTCTATGTAGTGACACTAGGGGTCACTCTTGGGAGCCCGAGACACCTCTGGTCTTTGATAAAAGGCCAATGAAAATTGGCGAGTGGTATTTGCATGCCACTCCCCCGAACATACGGGTATAAAAGGAGCTGGTATGCAACCACTCATTCAGATTTTCTCTTCGGAGCCGAACGGTCATGCCCGCTGGGCTGAATACTACTGTTCATTCACCTCTGCTGGATCTGACGGCGCATTTCAGCGGCTTCTCCCTCCTCTGCACTGGTGCACTGCAGAGAACGCCCCTGGGCGCTTCGGCAGAAAAACTGGAGAGTATATTTTCTGAAAGAGCATTTTTCCCCTCTGAAAGAGTATATATTTCTCTAAAAGAGCGCACACACGAAACGGTGTGTTATTCCTGGTTGTGCTCGTTATCTCTCGCCTTCTAACGGTCACGATCACTGTCTTTCGTGTCCGGGCACTGCTCACGCGGAGACAGCGTTTGTGGATGGTCACGTTCTCATTGCGAGAATATGTCCATGGCAACGTTGCGGTCGCGGCTCGCCTTCGTAAGAAAGCAAGCCACCCCAGAGGCTCCCGCCTCGGTCCTTTTACCCACGGGTTTGAGGCCAGCGCGGCTAGCACTGGGGGCGATTTGGGGACCCCAATGGGACCGCCTCCGCCGGGTATCCCCCGCGGACCTCCCATTCCCCAGCACGCTCGTCTGCCCCGATCGGGCTTCCGGGTGAGTCCGCCGGCTCGTCTCACGGCGAGTTCGACCTCTTATTCGGAGCCTGCGAAAGTGATGAGCTCTCGAGCGCAGCATCGGAGAGCGTGCTTGTCCAGTCGGAAGCCTCAGCTGGGCTCCTCCCTTTGGGGTCGATCGCCCAGTCACAGGCTGACGCGGAGATGACGACATGCTTTCCCGGGCAGCCGCGAGCGTCAGTTAGAGTGGATTTCACCGCTCTTCCCTGAACCCTTGCGGCTCGGTGACTGGTTCCTGGGCTCGCGGCGCCGCTCAAAGCCACGCCCTGCCCCGTTCCTTTCTTCCCGGAAGTGCATGAAGAGCTGACAAGGTCGCGGGAGGCACTTTTTACTGCCTGGTCCCGATCTTTTCAGCTTCCCCGCTCTCACTACCCTCGATGGTGGGGCGGCCAAGGTTTATTCGGCAATCCCCCGGTGGATAAAGGCACTCGCGGTGCACCTATGCCCGCAAAGCGCCGCCACCTGGCGCGGGTGCCCAAAGCCCCCGTCCAAGGCCTGTAGGTTTACGTCGTCTCTGATGGTCAAAGCCTACGGTGCCGCTGGACAAGCCGCCTCCGCCCTGCACGCCATGGCTCTCCTGCAAGTCCGCCAAAGCACTAAAGGAACTGCACGAGGGTAGTTCCACCCCGGGATTGATGCAGGAACTGCGCTTGGCGACCGACCTCGCTCTCCGAGCGACGGAGGTCACGGCACGGTCTCTCGGGCGGACGATGGCCACACTAGTGGTCCAGGAGCGCCACCTTTGGCTCAACCTGGTCGAGATGGGTGAGGCCGACAGGACACGATTCCTTGCTGCCCCCATTTCCCAGGCGGGCCTATTCGGCGACACCATCGAGGACTTTGCCCAGCAGTTCTCAATGGTAGAGCAGTAGATGGATGCTAGCCGGCTTATCCTGCCCCGGCGCGGCTCAAGATCCCGCACCCCATCTACCCATCGCCGAGGGCGTCCCCCTGCGGTGACTGCACCGGCTCCGCCGCAGCCCGCCCCTTCAGCCTGGCCCCGGCGTGGAGCCCACCGCAGGAAGCAGACGCCACCCGTCTCACGGCCGCCCAGAACCCGTGAAAGGCTTCAAAGCGCCCTTGAGACGGGCGACCCAGGGACAACGAAACCCACTGCTCTGGAGCTGATAAGCAGATCTTCATCTTTTTGTTACCTTTTGCATTTAATTGCGCTGCATGCCCAAGTGGCTGCAGTACTCAAGAGCTCAGCAAGAGTGGTTTCCTTGTTCCCTGGGTCACATATCCGGTGTGTACGGCTGGCATCACGACCACCGTCCACCACTCCATTTGGCAGGTTGGCGCTCCAGCGGCGGTCTCCCACCCTGATCGCCCAGCTGTGGCACAAATCCGCCCCCGATGTAACAGTCTCCACGGGTCACGAGGACAGGCCTCTACCTCCCCCGTCCCAGGCTGTTCCGGGGGTGGTCACAAGGAGCCAGGTAAGTGCTTCGATGTCCTCGGACTCAGCACGGCCAGGATGTGGTGTGGCACCTCGAGCTCCGCCCCGCCGCGAGGCCCCACCTGCCGGTACATCCGATGACGTTGTCCCTTTGGTCCCCCTTGCGCGGAACTTGGACGCTTGGCTTGCGCTTTCCAGTCTGTCACGAGGGCTGGTCCAGACTGTCCGACTCGGCTGCGCGATTCACTTCGCCGGGCATCCACCCAGGTCCAGCGGTGTCCACTTCACCTTGGTGAAAGACGGAAACGCTGCTACCTTGCGCGGAGATCGCTACCCTCCTACGGAAGGACGCGATAGAACCTGTCCCTCCAGCCGAGATGAAGAAGGGGTTTTACAGCCCCTACTTCACTGTACCGAAAAAAGGCGGTGGGTTGCGGCCAATCTTGGACCTGCGAGTACCGAACCAGGCTTTACACAGACTCCCGTTCAAGATGCTGACGCATTCTAGCGAGCATCCGGCATCAAGATTGGTTCGCGGTGGTAGACCCGAAGGATGCGTACTTTCACATCTCGATCCTTCCTCGACACAGACCCTTCCTGCGGTTCGCGTTCGAGGGTCAGGCGTATCAGTACAAAGTCCTCCGTTTCGGCCTGTCCCTGTCTCCTCGCATTTTTACGAAGATCGCAGAGGCTGCCCTTGCCCCGTAAAGGGAGGTGGGCATTCGCACTCTCAACTATCTCGACGACTGGCTAATCTTAGCTCACTCTCGAGACGTGTTATGCGCACACAAGGACCTGGTGCTCTCATACCTCAGCCGACTAGGGCTTCGGGTCAGCTGGGAAAAGAGCAAGCTCCTCCCGGTTCAGAGCATCTCTTTTCTCGGTTTGGAGTTGGACTCAGTCTCCTTGACGGCGCACCTTACGAACGAGCGCGCCCAGTCGGTGCTGGCCTGTTTGAAGGCGTTCAAACATAAAGGCTCTTGGGGCATATGGCATCCTCGGCGGTGGCCACCCCGCTCGGGTTGATGCATATGAGGCCGCTTCAGCACTGGCTCCAGACTCGAGTCCCGAGACGGGCATGTCGCCACGGGACACACCGCGTGGCCATTACGTCGGTCTGTCACCGTCTTTTCAGCCCTTGGACCGACCTCTCGTTTCTACGAGCAGGTGTTCCCCTAGAACTGGTCTCCAGGTGTGTCGTGGTCACGACAGACGCCTCCAAAATGGGCTGGGGTGCTGTTGGCAACGGGCACGCAGCCGCCGGCCTCTGGACGGGTCCGCGGCTGCGTTGGCACATCAACTGCCTTGAGTTACTGGCAATTCTGCTTGCCCTGCGGAGGTTCCGGCCGTCAATCCAGGGCAAGCACGTGCTAGTTCGGACAGACAGTACGGCAGCTGTAGCATATGTCAACCGCCAAGGCGGTCTGCGCTCCCGATGTATGTCACAACTCGCCCGCCGTCTCCTCCGATGGAGTTAGCAGCACCAAGTCGCTGCAAGCCACTCACATCCCGGGCAACCTCAACACTTCGGCGGACACGCCGTAACAACAGGTTACCCTCAAGGGAGAGTGGAGACTCCACCTTCAGGTGGTCCAGCTGATTTGGAGTCGATTCGGTCAGGCACAGGTGCACCTGTTCGCCTCCCAAGAATCCTCCCACTGCCCGCTCTGGTACGGCCTCACCGAGGCCTTCCTCAGCATAGACGTGCTGGCACACAGCTGGTCCCCTGGCATTCGCAAATATGCGTTTTCCCCCAGTGAGCCTGCTCGCACAGACCCTGTGCAAGGTCAGGGAGGACGAGGAGAAGGTCGTCCTGGTAAGCACCCTACTGGCCCGCCCAGACGTGGTGCTCGGACCTCACGCTCCTCACGACAGCTCCCCCCGGGCAAATTCCCCTGAGGAAGGACCTTCTTTCTCAGGGAAGGGGCACCATCCGGCACCCGCGCCCATACCTCTGGAATCTCCATGTCTGGCCCCTGGACAGGATGCGGAAGACCTAAGCTGTCTCCCACCTGCGATGGTAGACGTGTTCACTCAGGCTAGGGCTCCCCCTACGAGGCGCCTGTATGCCTTTTAAGTGGCATCTGTTCGCTTAGTGGTGTTCTTCCCCTCGGGAAGACCCCCAGAGATGCGCAGTCAGATCAGTGCTTTCCTTCCTGCAAGAGAAGTTGTAAGGGAGGCTGTCCCCTTCCACCTTGAAGGTGTACGTTGCTGCCATAGCAGCACACCACGACGCAGTCGACGGTAAGTCCTTAGGGAAGCATGATCTGATCATCAGGTTCCTAAGAGGCGCCAGGAGGCTGAATCCCTCCAGGCCGTGCCTCGTTCCCTCATCGGACCTCTGTAGTTTTTCAGGGTCTACAGATAGCCCCCTTTGAGCTTGCAGTCAGCCGAGCTTAAGGCACTCTCCTTGAAGACTGCCCTCCTGACTGCGCTCACTTCCATCAAGAGGGTAGGTGACCTGCAAGCGTTCTCTGTCAGCGAAACGTGCCTGGAGTTCGGTCCGGGCTATTCTCACGTGATCCTGAGACCCCCGACCGGGCTGTGTGCCCAAGGTTCCCACCACTCCTTTTAGGGACCAGGTGGTGAACCTGCAAGCGCTGCCCCAGGAGGAGGCAGACCCAGCCCTGTCATTGCTGTGTCCGGTGCGTGCTTTACGCATCTATTTGGATCGCACGCAGAGCTTTAGAATCTCTGAGCAGCTCTTTGTCTGCTTTGGTGCACAGCGGAAAGGAAGCGCTGTCTCCAAGCAGAGGATCGCCCACTGGCTCATTGACGCCATAACTATGGCATATCTCGCCCAAAACATGCTGCCCCCGGTAGGGCTACGAGCCCATTCTACCCGTGGTGTAGCGGCTTCTTGGGCCCTGGCCAGAGGTGCCTCTCTAACAGACATTTGCAGAGCAGCGGGCTGGGCAACACCCAACACCTTTGCAAGGTTCTACAACCTCCGGGTGGAACCGGTTTCATCCCAGGTAGTGGCACGCAACACAAGCGGATAAGCCCGGGATAGCCGGCCGGGTGTATCACTTGCACATACCGCCTTCCACCTCCTTTTGAGCTGAAGACGTGCGCTGTTAATTCCCAGTAGTGTTCACAAAGGTTGTGGTTCCCTGGTTGACTTCCTCCGAGCCCTGTGGCAGTCGAGTTTTCGGAGAGACTCGCTGCCGGCCCAGTACACGCGCTAACGAGTCCTGTTCTGGGGTAGGTGCTCCGCATGTGGCGGTTCCCTGTAAGGCTAACCCCATGCAATCTATATCTTCCGCTAGTTCGTTTCCCTACTGGCAAACTGTGTCTTCTTTGGGCAGAGCCCCTCTGCACGAGTCTCCATGTTGTGGTAACTCCTCCCCCATTGGGCAGGATCTACCTTGAAGGCTCTCCACATGGTTGGAAAGACCATGTGATGTATTCTTCTACTTAAATATTCCCCCCTCTCTTGGGGTGAGGTGTGGTCTCCGCGGTGTCCTCCCCTTGGGAGGGACACCCCCCGACTAGACCTGGTGGCCCAGTCAGATAATCCCCCTTCTTTTTTAGGGAGTGGAAAAAGAGAAGGGGAAAGAGACCACGACTGGGTTAAGCCTGTCTCTATCTCTGGGTAGTCGACTTGTCCCCAAAAAGGGCCGTTCGACACTCATAACTGTGTTGGGGGAGGTTACGTGTCGACCTGGTGCGCTGGCTATGAGGCACACAGTAAGTCTGCCCACCACACACCGCCAGTTCACGTAACACAGTTCAGCCTTGTGGCGTTTTGTATAGGGACCCCTAGTGTCACTACATCGACACCAACGTCAAGTGAGTGACAGATAGGGAACGTCATGGTTACTGGTGTAACCGGACCTTATATCGGCTCCTCAGCGTAGAACCTGAATGAGTGGTTGCATACCAGCTCCTTTTATACCCGTATGTTCGGGGGAGTGGCATGCAAATACCACTCGCCAATTTTCACTGGCCTTTTATCAAAGACCAGAGGTGTCTCGGGCTCCAAAGAGTGACCCCTAGTGTCACTACAATCGACACCAACGTCTCGTTCCCTCCATCAGGGAACGGAGGTTACACCAGTAACCATGACGTTTTCATTTATCAATTAACATCATACAAAGTCCAGTAAACATAAAAAAGCTAAATCAATATTCGGTGTGACCACCTTTGTCTTTAAAACAGCCCCAGTTCTCCTAGGTACAGCTGGACACAGTTTTTCTTGGTTGTTGGCAGATAGGATGTTTCAAGCTTCTTGGAGAGTTCACAACAGTTCTTCTATCTATTTAGGCTGTCTCAATTGCTTCTGTCTCTTTATGTAATCTTAGACAGACACAATGTTCAGTGGGGGGCTTTGTGAGGGCCATGACATCTGTTGCAGGGCTCCCTGATCTTCTATTCTAATCTTTTCTAGTAATGTTTGTTTGTCTAATATTTATATTTCCTACTGACACACTAAAGCTGAAGATATAAATAACTATCTTAAGACAAATGCTTTTGTGAAACATCTTATGTGCCTAAGACTTTTGCATAGTACTGTACATCTAAAGACTACTCAATCTTAAATGTTACTCTGACACATATATATATATATATATATATATAATTTCTCTCATCATATACTCAAAAAAAAAAATAAAAATAAACTATATATATATATATATATATATATATATATATATATATATATATATATATATATATATATATAGTTTTTTTTTTTGAGTATATGATGAGAGAAATTATCTTTGTTCCTGACAAAGATCTAAATCTGCAGATGTCCAGATATGTCTTTGTAATATTGCGCACAAGTTCTATGGAACATTTCTATGGTACTTTTGCATCCTTTTTTTTTACTTGAAAGCTTCAGTCCCCATTCATTGTAATTAAATGTAAGGGCATGACCAGTACATTCTTCAGACTTTCTTCTTTTGTGTTCCAAAAAAAGAAATAAAGTCATTTGAGTTTGGGACAGGATGAGCCCGAGTCAATACTGACAGAAACTTTTTTTTCGGGGAAGTAATCCTTTACCAAGTGATGAGAGTATCCAAGCGTTGAAGCTCCCAAAATAATGACTAACTGCTGTGCAATATCCCTTGTATCTGTTATTAACCTCAATTTGATTACAAAACATTACAGGGCAACATAAAAAAACATGAAACATGCCCTAATTTAATTACTACTCTGTAACGTTCGGGCAAGCAGGCAGGAGCAGGAACATGAGACAGACTGAAGACAATGATGAAACGGTGATGGGCAGAACCCAAGTGCAGTATTTATTTACAAAGTGGCATCCAAATGTGAATACAATTGTATGACACTCTTCTCTTAAAACGGTTCAGAACGACTGCGAAGTGGAGGACAAATTAATAATTTTCAAAGACGAAAATACAATATTATGTACACATCGCTCCACTGATGTATACTAAAACACAATCTAACTTTTAAATCTCAAATATTTTGACTATGGTAAAGTTAGCTGTGCTCGAGGGAGACACAAGATCACTGCTTGTTTCGCGAGAGCAAGACACACCGGTTTGGCATTCTAGTGCACACTGGCCCACCTCGATCGAGCCCTGGAGAGAACCGGCACTTAATATATTTCGCAACATTTCGCCAGTTAAAAACAATGTTTAAAACATTGAAATACAACACAATTCGGACATTGTTATTTAAATAAATTGTTTGAATATTTTTATCTTAGAATTATTAAAGCTGTTGAATACTTGAATGAATACTTTATTTATTTGTACACAATTTAAGCATCTATTAGTGTTGGTGGTATGGTTCCATTCTGGGCAAACTCCCAAACCATTGGGGATTAAGGGTTAACACTAGCAAGGACCCCGGGGCCAATTTTTTTTAGGGTCCTTTCTGTTATTTACAGTCAGATTAATTCTAATCACAAATACTATAGCATGGATGTGGTAAAGCAAGCACTCAACCAAACACATTCACTGAACAGCTACAGTTCCTAAAGGAACAGTACCATTTTAGTGCATGTTTTTTAATACATATTAATGTAAACATAATGTAAATACTTGTAAATACTACAAATTATGCATACAAAAACAAGCATGTAACAAAATATGTAATAAATGTGTAAATGTGCATACATTTAAATGGGCAATAACACATTAAGAAATATTTGAACTTCAATCACTTGAAATATTGAAAAATGTAACAAATACTGTAGGCTCATGCAGCATCAATGCATGGGTTTGGAGAAATCCATACAAAGCACTGCTCCATGAACCTAATGTTAACCTAGCGTTAGTATACCATAAAGTAGTAATAATTATATTTTTGACGCCCTCTGAGGTAAATCATGCAGGTCACTAAATCAATCATGTGAATATTTTGGGCTGTAAATCTGTAGCTGACATTACATTTTAAACAGTGACTTCTTGTATCATTATTATACTGAATATGCAGATTCATTATGTATTTTTTTTAATTGTTGAATGTTTTATAAATACACGCAAACCTTTAATAAATCAGGGCCACCGATTTTTCTATCAATTAACTGGCCTGTTAAACTGACCAATTAACTTATTGTATAGAGTTAAACAGGGTTCTGCTTACTTGCCAGGCAGGCAGGGTTGTCGTTCTTGAAGCCGCACAGAGGATTATCAGGAGGAGGACTCCCCGTCAGCCAGTGCACCTTCATCCCCGGCTCTGGAATCATCTGCCTCTGACTGCCGTTATACACCGACACAATCTAAAACATACACACACAGATCACATCAATCAAATTTAGCCAGTAATGTATTTTAAATGTGAAGGGGTGTATGTGTTAAGATGAAGGGCTTTATACCTGATAAACTCCTGTATAGGTGTCGGTCATGTCCCAAAGAGCAAAGTCAATTTCCCGATCGCCATTCTCATCTAGCTGAACGAGTCCGGTGACCCCTTTGTAAATGAAAAAACAAAGTACAAAAAAACAAGCGTTAGATGCTACGAGTATGATAACAATACATTGAAAAAAGCCTGTTTGTCGGGCTTCAAAATGCACTTTTGAGCCTTATTTCATTGTTATGGACCTACATTGAAAAAACAGTTACCTCAAAAAGTAACTACAGGTATGTTCCACTCACATTTAACAACCACAAACTGTTCAAATACTTTCGGTCTAAATTTTGAACTGTATATCTGCTGTAATCATGCAAAAAAAATTTAACTTTTTTGTGAAACGTTTGAGCGTAAATGCATGCTTGTGCTATCTTTCTTTTAAGGTAAAAGGCACATTCATTCATTTTAAGTGTTGCTTAAATCTCTAAATAATGTTCGGGCCATTGTATTCCTTTGACTTTTCTCAGTCAAACTGACACTGAAACGTATTTAGCATCTGGCCTGATCTGCACTGACACATAATGAACTGCTCATGATGTAGGCCTAACAGTTTAAATATCATTTAAGGATGAAGACAACACTAATGGAGGCAGCAACAGATGTTCAGCAGCTGTAGAAAAAAAAAAGAAAAGCTTGGCTAAAAGCACACAGGGGAAAGAGGATAAAATATAACACCTCATTTATCCAGTAGATTTTCCCATCATTGATTCAGCAAGCACTGAGTGAGCACAGATATACGCTTCTTGCCAGTAATGTGATTCTTTCCCAGTGCTCAGCATTACTATGCACACTCTAACCATGCTTTTCAGATGCCTGGCACCGAGCATAACACACCTGAGTTCTGCTAACCCATGCAGAGA
This sequence comes from Myxocyprinus asiaticus, assembly GCF_019703515.2. Classification (NCBI taxonomy): domain Eukaryota; kingdom Metazoa; phylum Chordata; class Actinopteri; order Cypriniformes; family Catostomidae; genus Myxocyprinus; species Myxocyprinus asiaticus. The sequence goes on from NC_059373.1 coordinate 33,478,477, forward strand.
TATTCAACAGACTTTGATTTAACAAGCCAAGACTGGGTTTCTATTGGCTTTTATTCACCAGTACAAAAACAACAACTAACAAATGGCTTAGATTTCTAACTTTAACTGTAACCTTAACTTGATTTCTTGATTTGATTGTTGTTCAGTAAGGGAAAGTTTACCTAAAAATGAAAAATAAGTTACCATCTATAAAATTTTTAGTAGAACTGTGTGAGAAAACAGACTGATCTCACTATGAATTTAGCGACAGTATATTGAAAGTTCTACTGAAATTGATCTGTGCTTACCGAAATTCTAACCACTGCCCACAGTGGCCGAAGCTGGAAGTGTTTTTTCGAGGTGAAATGTCTACAGAGTGGTGCCAAAAACTAGTTGTATTGTTTCAAAGTAAATGGTGTAATACAATCAACAGGAAATGCATATTTTATTAACCTACCCCTTAACCCAAACCCCAAACCTTAACCTAAAAGTCAGTGGAGTAAAAATTGTATTTGCAACTTATCGATTTCCCATCTGATCATGTTGGATGAAAAAAAAAAGAAGATGTTTTTCTCTGAAAATCTTCCACCTCCACTGTAGCTCTCAAATCTCATTCACACTTGCATTTAATTCGTAACATTCAAACAAGTAATGATGAGTCACGACTCACGAGACTAATGTTTGATGTCACTGACGTTAAACTTACCGCAAAACACGTTTCGAGGGGAGATGTTTGAAAACGTTTGAAAATTTCACACAAAAGTGTGAAATTTTCAATAAATAATGACTTAATCTGCAGTCTTTTCCTCACACACAGCCATCATATGCCTTCAATAGACTTGTAATACCGTGCCTGAGTCATATGGACTACTTTTATGGTGCAATTATGGAGTTTTTTTGTCCTTTCAGGACAGCTTGTTAATGTTAGTCTATTTTCACTGTATGGAAAAAAATGTTTGAGACATTCTGAAAAATATCTTGTTTTGTGTTCCATAGAAGAAAGAAAATCATAAAAGTTTGGAATGTCAGTAAATCACGACAGAATAATCATGTTTGGGTAAACTAGTCTGATCCTTACACAAAACTATCATATGTCTTCAGAAGACTTGGAATATAGCACACATTTGTATGTAATACTTTTTTGGTAGTCTTTTGTCCTTTGTGGATTTATGCTTAAATACATGGGTTTGTTTATTTAAAAATATTAGAGAGTTTTCTTAACAGAAAACGGCATCTCTTTGCATTAACTCCAGAGGTCACGCATGGTTTTATGAAAGTTGTCCTCTGAAAGACTGCACGGTAGAAGCTTGTGTCTATGAATAAAGTGACTACTGAATCTTCTTTGAAGGTCTATCTACTGTGGTCTACCACTTCAGCCTCTACACAGCAGCCTGTTATTATGAATAAAGATCTGCTTTCTGTCCTGTACAATATCCAACACCCAGACACTCTATAGTTCTTTGATTCAATAAAATGCCTAAATATAATGTGTGCTGTGGAGCACTGAAGTTCAGTGATCTGAAATATATTGTGATTTTAATAATAAAACCTGATTTATACATTTTCTAAAGAAAAAGTGCAAAATTTGCTTGCTAAATAAATAAATAAATAAAAAAAAAAAAAAAAAAAAAAACATTAAGTCTCTATGAAGTTTCTCCTCCAATTTGAGTCTATGGGATTTTTCACCTGTTTTATGGTCCACGATGCAGAAATCTTAAATCTGATCACTTAGAAAAGTAATAGCACACCTCTCCTCAACAAGCCACATGATTTAACGTATCATTTACAATATGTCCATAGCACAAACTGACAAAAAGCTTAATATTTAGGATTAGGTGTTTGTTCAAATCCTTAACCCAAAGTACAAGCAATAGCAAAAGTGATGCTATGACAAAAATATTGACATATACATTTAGGTTCAAGTCAGTCAGAAAAAACCTCACAGATACATTTTAAAGTGATGGACAAATGTACTTAAATTAAATACTTAAATGAATATTTGGGGTTCAATTCAAGTAAAGCTCAATCAACAGCATTTGTGGCATTATATAGATTACCGCAAAAATGTATTTAGACTCGTCCGTCCTTTAAAATAAAAAAGCAAAAATCAAGATTACAGTGAGTCACTTACAATGGAAGTGAATGAGGCCAATTTTTTGAGGGATTAAAAGGGAGAAATTGAAGCTTATAATTTTATAAAAGCAATTACATTAATTCTCCTGTCAAAACTTGTGTATTATTTGAGCTGTAAAGTTGTTTAAATCATCATTTTAGGGTTTTAGGGACTACATTTCATGGCAACAATGTTGTAAAATTGGCTATAACTTTACACAGAAAAGGTTAGTAAGTGATTTTATCACACTAAAATCATGTTTACATGCATATCCTTTATGTCTTGTGGCTAAACTTTTGAAACAGTGAGTATTTTAACATTTACCAATTGGCCCCCATTCACTTCCATTGTAAGTACCTCACTGTAACCCAGATTTTTTTATTTTTATTTTTTTTTTAAGAAAATGAGGGGTAAGTCAAAATAATTGCTGTGGTAATATTATGCCACAAATGCTGTCGATTTAAGTTAACTTGCACTGAACTTGTATTGTACTAAATATTCCTTTAAAGGATTAGTTCACCTAAAAATGAAAATTCTCTCATCATTTACTCCCTCATGCCATCCCAGATATGTCTGACTTTCTTACTTCTGCTGAACACAAATGAAGCTTTTTAGAAGAATATTTCAGCTCTGTAGATCCATATAACGCAAGTGAATGCGTGCCAACATTTTGAAGCTCAAAAAAGCACATAAAGGCAGCATAAAAGTAATCCATATGACTCCAATGGTTAAATCCATGTCTTCTGAATTGACATGATAGTTGTGGGTGAGAAACAGATCACTTTCACATTCACATTCACTTTTTGGTGATTCACATTCTTCGTGCATATCGCCCCCTACTGGGCAGGGAGAAGAATTTCAAGCAAAAAAGGACTTGTTTTCTCACCCACACCTATCATATCACTTCTGAAGATATGGATTCATAAAAGTAGTCGTATGGATTACTTTTATGTTTCCTTTATGAGCTTTTCGGAGCATCAAAATTTTGGCACCAATTCACTTGCATTGTATGGACCTCCAGAGCTGAAATATTCTTCTAAAAATCATAAATTGTGTTCTGCAGATGATAGAAAGTAATACACATCTGGGATGGAGTAAATGATGAGATAATTTTTAATTTTAGGGTAAACAATCCCTTTAATGTACATAATCCATATATTTAATCATTAACAGAAATGTAAAAAAATAACTGCATTTGCAGTGGAACTTAGCTGAGTCTCTCCAGTCTTATTGTAGTTACGAGAGTTTTGAGGGTTGCTATTCCTTAAATACTTAACCCCCATGTAGCTACCCTCTAGTAGACTCAGTAGTGTAGGCTAGGGCATATGCAGGCATACACCATATGTCCACCTATCTTTCTTAGGATTTTGCCTATGCCCACCTAAAATAAGCTTTCATAAATTCACAGTATGCCCACATCTTCAGACACTACTACACCGCTGAGTAGACTTTCCCATTTCTTGGCAAAATTGTGTAGTTTGAAGAGTTTGAATGTCTGAATAGTTTTCTGCATAATAGCTGTTTGGTATGCTTTTAAAGCTGCACACTCATGAAGTTGAAATGTGTGTCATAAGTCCAGTGAAAATCTCAATATTAGTGGGGTACGCAATGGCTTTCACTGTCTCAGCTTGTTGATACGGATCAATACGGCTCAGCATGCAAAGAGAAAATGACAGATTGCAATGGAGATGAGAATGACAGCGTGTTACAGGTGCACTAAAGTAAGTTTTTGCTAATTAAAAACATTTTACACATAAAGACATGAATAGCATTTCTTAGAAATATGTTGAAAATAATGTACACTGACATGAGGTGAAGACTCCAGTCATGTCGGTAACCCAATAAAAGCTGTTTAATTTTACATTGAGTGAGTCGCCCCCTCATGGGCGCTGCCATGATGACAGCACATGACACTGTGTCATTCAGTTGACTGAGTTACTACCACTAATAACGACAATAATCATAACATGTTTACTTTATATATCACTCAGTCAATGCTCAAACATAAAAGTATATGTAAACAAAACAAGCAAACCAAACAATAAAACAAGCACCAAATACTTACTACAGACAACAACAGAGCCAACGTCAATAGTACAGTCCAGAGTGAGGGTATGGTATTGATAAACAGGAGTGTGATCCACCAGACAGTCCGAACAGAATGAGTGCAAGTGAAAAGATAAAACATCCAAACAAGAGGTCCTTGCTGTAGTCATGAAACAAACAGCTACCTGCAGCTCTCAGGCACGGATCAAGGATAAATGGGGTGACATCAAATGGCAAGCACGAGCACAAGGCGGTGTTCAGCGCAAATACTTTTGAAAATTCGTCTGGATTGAATACAAGAATGTCCATTATAATTTAATAATTATAATTTACTTTTTTAATAATTATCATTTTATTTATAACACATTTGCACATATACAGTGAAATTCTTTTTTTTCTCACATATCCCAGCTAAGCTGGGGTCAGAGTGCAGGGTCAGCCATGATACAGCACCCCTGGAGCAGATAGGGTCAAGGGCCTTGCTCAAGGGCCCAACAGTGGCATCTTGGCAGTGCTAGGGCTTGAACCCCCAACCTTCTGATCAGTAACCCAGAGCCTTAACTGCTAAGCCACCACTGCCCTATTAAACAAGATAAACAAACATATGGAGGTTTGTTGATGGCACTCATTAATATTAGTTAGGTTATGTGTAGATAATGTCATATGATCTTTTACTGTTTTGATAAATAGTCACTAGTACGAGGTCTAGTACGAGGAGTTTTTAGTTCTATTCTGCCCTAATATAACGTTTTCATCTAATAAATGAAGATTGCATCTACACATCAGTGGATGTATATCCAGAGATTTAACTGGAAAGGAGCATGAGCTAACCAACAGCGGAGCGAGTAAAGCTTGCTTCTGGATGCATGAGAGAACATCGCCGTTCACCAACGAGCACTCATTATAACATACAAAATGACAAACTGAGGTCCTGGATTGTCACTTATTATAATACACACAAACAAAATGGAAACTCCTGCTCAAGAGCTGGAGATGTTTCTTCTGCATTTACATTTTTGCATTTGGCAGATGCTTTTATCCAGAGCAACTTACAGTGCATTTATTACAGGCACAATCGCCCTGGAGCAAAGCACCTTGCTCAAGGACACAATAATGGTGGCTGTGGGGATTGAACCAGCAACTGCTTACCAGTTCCGTGCTTTAGCCCACTACACCACTACCACTCCATTAAACATTAGAGTGGGGACAAAATTGGCAAAGGCAAAAAGTGGCAGGGACATATCCCACTGGTGAATGATGCCTATGTTTCACTCATTTATTGATATGTGAGTATGTGCTGTCACAATGGTCCTGCCAGCCTTTAGAAATTACACAGAACAGAATGAAAATGTTAAAACGCCAAATTAGGGAAATCAGTTTACTACGTTAAATGTGATGGCGTTAAACATATCTAATTAATATTATTTATTATGAATTCAATAAAATCAACCCATTAATTCTATGAATATTCTATGAACTTCTGTTAAATATTTAACAGAAATTCTATTTGTATGTCTCTAAAGAAGGTCTGTCATTTTAACGTGTTAATTCAGTGTGATTAAAACAATTAATCATGCCCCTCATCCGTAATAATATTAATATAAAGTATTACCTTTGTGTTTTGCTAGTCCCAGTCAGCAGGGGACAGTAAGTGCAACTGCAGCTGTACAAGCAACAAAGCACACTTATTGACAGCAGACAGCACAAGATCAGAACGTCTTCTTGCATTCAAACACTGCATCTTCTTATGCAGGGATCTGTGAGACACTCCAAAAGTGTCCATCTGATGCATGTGTACATATACACGTCCTTAGAAAAGCTAAAGTCTAACTCTGACAGATTAGTGAATTCAAACGCAAAATGGATTGCTGTAGATTGTAAGCCAATGATAGGCATATATGTTTAATGATATGGAAATAATATAATGCCATCTAAAGCCACTATATGTACTGGCTTATCAATGTTTATATTTATGAATTATTATATTTACTATATTTCTAATTATTATAAGTATTTAAACTTTACATACTGAATTATTGTTTTTTGGGGGCCTTTCTCTGCAAATATATATTTATGCAATTAATCTGATTAATTAATTGGCATATATAATTTATTTGATTAAAAATTAGGTTCAACACACAGTTCGGGTTCAATACTTCACTTCAGTGAACGAATACTCTCATAGCGGGATCTCACTGACCAATAAATTATAGAAAAATATGTTGTCAATACGTTGACATTGTACGATTCAGTGTCTATGCAAATATATGGAAATGTACATGTGCTAGAAATAAACTTTATCTGTACAAATCATCATCAAGAGATCATGCTGGGTGGGAAAAAAAATCAATAACGAACAAAGAGACTAAAATAAAGCATTGTGTTTAGAGAAAAATAGATGTCATGAATGTACGTCTCACTCGCACACTGTGCAGCTAGTGATGGAGATTTGAGCTTCCATTGTCCCAGCGGAGAGCCAGGTTCAGTCAGTAGCATAGAGTTTCAGCCCTGACACTGCACACTAATAGAGGCGCCGGTGTAATGTGTTTGTGCGCACGTGTGTATGTGTGTTAAGTGGGGTTACGTGCATGTGTGCATGCTCATGAGTGTTTTTCTCTTCTATCGAGGACACGGGTCCATCCCTCCTGAAAATATGAGCCTGAGTGTACCTGTTTTTGCACTGTCAAATTGAATGAATGAGGAAAGTGGTTACTGAAGCCTGTAACAGTGTCTATTCTTTGAAACAGCTCATGCAGTCACACTGGTCTCAGAGGAAAACATTTATTTATGAGGTTATATGTGTGAAATTACACATCAGTGCGAGCAGTGGTTTGACAGCCTACCCTTGTGTCAGCAGCGGTAGATAACAGCAACAGCTTCCTTTAATTTCAGCAGTAATTAGCTTGGTATTTAAAAAATAACAACAGTGCATCGAGAGGGGAATAACATGCTGTCTTTGTTACTGCTAGGAAAACAGTATGTGTTAGAGATGAGAGAAATTAACTTTTTTATTCAGTAATAAAATATATTTTGATTAGGTATTTCTTGGATTTCCAAAAGTCACTTTGGAAGTAAAAAATGAATATGTGCATAAATGTTAATACTGTATAATCTACCTTCCTTTTCCCATTCCCAAAAGACTCTCTACACACCTTCATCAGAAGTTCTTAATTCAAGTTTGTTGCACCTACACAGCAATCAAATACTGAAAGTGATTGAAGCATCAGGCTTCTATGCCCTAGTCCAAGAGGTCTTCAACTCTGTTCCTGGGGACCCACAACACCGCACATTTTGTAAGTCTCCATTAGCTGACAAACCTAGTTTAGGTCTTGGAGTCTCTGCTAATGAGCTGATGATTTAAATCAGGTGTGTTAAATAAGGGCGTCATCCAAATTATGCAGTGCTGTGGGTCCCCAGGAACAGACTTGAAGACCTCTGTCCTAGTCTATTAAAAAACAACATGAACAAGAGTGCAGGTGAGCATACATGGCACGGTGTTAACAGTTAGCGAGCAACTCAACAGAATTTAGCTACAAAACAGATGAATGAATGTAACTGTGCTGACAACTATTAAAAATTAGCTCATTATAAAAACCTGATCTCCCAAGAAAACAGGCTTACATGACATTTTCTCAGATCTTGACGTCAGAATGTAAAAATGTGCACACTAAAGCCCTACTGGAATCGGATTAGTTTTCCGGATATGTCTGTACAGTAACAGAGTACAAATGTCAGACTCCAGATGTATTAATTTTTTCCACAGGCAATTTAATTTTTAACACTAACCTTTAAATAGGGACCATTCAGTGAGCTCCGAGGTTGTTATTTGATGTTATATTCTTCTATTGAAGCCATAAGTAAACAGTAATTTTTACACTTACAAACTTATAAACTTTAAAATCAATACAGTAGTTTTATATTTTTCATCACTTTTAATTTGATTATGTAATTTGCAATGTTTCATGGGATTGTAATTCATGCCCTCATTAAAAAAACAGTCTTGTACTGTACCTTTGTTGTACTGTTCGTTTTTTTTTTTTGCTTCAAATCAAAGTTTGTAATGTTGTGATTCACCTCGGAGGTGGTAAGTTGATCATGGCACTCCCTTCTATGAAGGAATTTATGAAAAGCCAGTGGAAGAAATTAATGGGAAAAATACTTCCGGAACCAAGATGACTGAAACAGTGCATGGGCACTGTTGTGCTGTATTGTTTCTGCAGACGTCTGTAATGTTTACGGTCAATTTGCACGGTATAAGCAATGTCTGTAGAAACTGTCAAAATGGCCGTGTCTCTGTAAGATGGGTTGTCATGATATCGAAACAGCCCCTCGCAATGCACGTAATCTAGTTCCGACACCACTCCTCATGGCACGACAGCATGGTGTTAAAGCAAAAATTAAAAAAAAAGCCACAACTGGATGAAGGCTGAAACTCTGTCCTTAATTTCAGTTTGGGGTGAAAGACGCTTTCAAACAGAATCATTCCATTTGGAAAACAACATTTTGGGAGGTGTGTAATAAATGTCCCTCAGATAAGTTGGTGTTTGGTTACTGCACAAAATGCAGGGAACGTGTGGACTACCTTAAAAAAGAAAGTACTGAGAGTGCACATTTTACTCATTAAAACCTTCTTCTGATATTCACATTTAAAACCTTGTCTGATTACAACATATTTCAATCGCTTATGGCGCCCCCCGCTGGACATTTCCCTGGGAAACTGCAGCCAAATGTGTAATGAAGCACGTAATTTTGTATTGACAAAAATGTTGCCACGTGTAACGGTAGCCACCTGTTACGTGCTGTGCAGTGGGTGTAAACCTAACTCTCCTGGCCTCAAGAGGCGCACTAGCGACTGACGCTGGGGCCTTTAGCCTCCTCGTTAACGTGCCCTCCTACCATGTCGGAGACGCCGGTTCGAATCCCGTTCGGAGCGGATCGAGCAGGACCAGTTATAGTGGTGACCTGGATGGGAGTAGGGTTTAGGGGGGTGAGTGTAACGGTAGCAAGCTGGTACATGCTGTGCAATGTGTGTAAACCTCACTCCCCTGGCCTCAAGAGGCACACTAGCAACTGATGCTAGAGGCTATAGCCTTTAGCCTCCTTGTTAGCACGCCTGCCTCCCATGCCAGAGATGCCAGTTCGAATCCCTTTCAGAGCAGGTTGAGCAGGACCGGTTACACACGGACATGTAATGTTCATCAGACCAGGCTGGAACATTTTTTTGCTGGGTTAAGCCAGGGGTGCTCACACTTTTATGGAATGAGATCTTTTTCATAATGCTATTACAGTAAGATCTACTATGCACAATTTAAATATACATTGTAGGCAGTGTTGTCACGATACCAAAATCTTTTTGTCCCAGTGTTTACACATACTTCAGACATAACTAACTGTGTTTCTATCAGTATCTTTCTAAGACAGGCATTCTGAAATAGACTGGGGGACAAAAGTTTGGAATAATGTACAGATTTTAGAAACTGGTACTTTTATTTACCAAAGTGGCATTCAACTGATCACAATGTATAGTCAGAACATTAATAATGTGAAAAATTACTATTACAATTCGATTTTTTATTTTTCAGAACTTCTTTAACTACTTCACAGTTCTCATCAAAAATCCTCAATGTGTAGCAATGACAGCTTTGCAGATCCTTGGCATTCTAGCTGTCAGTTTGTCCAGATACTCAGGTGACATTTCACCCCACACTTCCTGTAGCACTTGCCATAGATGTGGCTGTCTTGTCACGCACCTTACAGTCTAGCTGCTCCCACAAAAGCTCAATGGGATTAAGATCCATAACACTCTTTTCCAATTGTCTGTTGTCCAATGTCTGTGTTTCTTTGCCCACTCTAACCTTTTCTTTTTGTTTTTCTGTTTCAAAAGTGGCTTTTTCTTTGCAATTCTTCCCATAAGGCCTGCACCCCTGAGTCTTCTCTTTACTGTTGTACATGAAACTGGTGATGAGTGGGTAGAATTCATTGAAGCTGTAACCTGAGGACATGTGAGGCATCTATTTCTCAAACTAGAGACTCTGATGTACTTATCCTCTTGTTTAGTTGTACATCTGACCTTCCACATCTCTTTCTGTCCTTGTTAGAGCCAGTTGTCCTTTGTCTTTGAAGACTGTAGTGTAGTGTTGGGTTCAAGTCCACCTTAGTCTAGTCCGATTCTTTAAACAATCAAGTACGAGTTCAAAAGTGGCCAAGTCGGACTCAAGACCGAGTCCATAACAGGCCGAGTCAGAGTCGAATCCGAATGAATCTGAAAATTGTAACTGTAAACTTACAACCTGGGTTATTATTGTTTCGAATTTTAATTTAGTTTTATTTCTACTACATTTTCAATTTGTCCTTTCAATTTAGTTTATTTTTATCTAAAATTATCCCTATCTAAAGAAATAATAGTCTATAATTAATTTCTTTCTGTGTCTCTATCTGCCGATTGGTTTGTGAAAACACATACAAATGAGTCAACAGTAGTAATTAGCACTCGCTGAGAAATTACATCTCACGATTTGACTGCAAATGTTACATCCAAAAACATTGGAAAAGCCCACTGCTAATATTAGGGCCATTTAACACAGACATAGTTAATTAGTGGAAAACAGTTCTGCGTGCTGTTCGTGCACCTTAAACCCTGATGCATCCATGTGTGTCTAGCAGCAGCTGACATGAAGATAAAAAATATTTGATATTTGCTTGAGCGGCAGTTGCGTTAGTCTACAATCATTATGGAATCTTTAAATACCAACCAAAGAATTACACTGAGGTCTTCTTTAATTGCAAAAACATGAAAATAATAATACTGAGTCTTAAATTTAACAGAATTGTCCTTCAAAACTGTCACAGATATAGGCCAAAAACAATATGTGCATAAGTTAGCCGGTGGTAAAAAATTAAATAAAAACTTTAAAATAAAAATGTAATAACATACTAAATTCAACTCATTACATAAAGTAGTAGTAAATCAATAATAATTAGATGCTGTTTATCTGTTTAGAGTTGCTGTCTGCTTTAGCAATAAAGATTTTCAATCGACTACTTAAAAGGTTACACAGTTAATAAAACAAGCTATTATGCTCCATTTCAAGCTGACAACACTGTGTGGACCACAAGAGACTACAGAAGCCATAATGTGTGGATACATTACGCCTAAAAAGACTTAATAGACCAATATTAAAACTATTTTTCTGAATTTTTATTTCAAAATGTTGTTTTTAGTAAACTGTCATGATGTGGGTGACTAAATAAAGTTCTTGATTTGAAGTTCTTAACCACGATGTAACCACGATGTGAGCACCTTTTTGGCTGCACAAATGGCATGTGCGATTTTACCAGTTGTCAGGTCCTGTGCGAAACTGCCTTGTTTCTAGTACACTGGCTACATACCTGTCTTTATGGTTTCGTCATGCCAGCCACCTCGGTAATCGATGTTAAACAGTAGTCTCCCTAGTAACATTTGAGCGCAGCCTATTGGTTGACTGATGAGTGTGACTGTGCACGTGCTTATGTGTGTGTGCATGTGTTTGCTTAATATGACTTCAGGGGCTAATACAGCTGCATGCAGACAGAGATGTGTTCATTTATTTCTGTTCCTGTTTTGATTTTTGTTTTGTTTTTTTGTTTGTTTTTTCATTGCATCACAAATGCCATGGACTCGACTGGACTCAGAGTAAAAATCCAGAGTCCCAAAGACTCGAGCCCAAGTCCGTTAAAATTGGACTCGTGACTCGGACTCGAGTATCCCAACTCTACTATAGTGTACACATTTGTATGAAATCTGCAGTTTTTTGGCAATTTCAAGCATTGTATAGCCTTCATTCCTCAAAACAGTGATTGACTGATAAGTTTCTAGAGAAAGCTGTTTCTTTTTTGCCATATTTGACCTAATATTGACATTAAGACATGTCAGTCTATTGTATACTGTGGCAACTCAAAAACAAACACAAAGACAATGTTAAGCTTCATTTAACGAACCAAATACCTTTCAACTGTGTTTGATATAATGGCAAGTGATTTTCTAGTACCAAATGAGCAATTTAGCATGATTACTCAAGGATAAGGTGTTGGAGTGATGGCTGCTGGAAATGGGGCCTGTCTAGATTTGATCAAAAATTACTTTTTTCAAATAGTGATGGTGCTGTTTTTTACATCAGTAATGTCCTGACTATACTTTGTAATCAGTTGAATGCCACTTTGGTGAATTAAAGTACCAATTTCCTTCCGAAACAGCAAAATCTGTACATTATTCCAAACTTTTGGCCGCCAGTGTATACAGTATTTGACCATCACACAGGCGTGTATTCGCATTACCGTAAGCGCTCTCACAACACACACACACGCACACAAAAAGAAGCCGTCTGTCAGACTGTTTCCGAAACGTAGGATGGCAGGGGAAGAGTCATTTATATTCACGAGGAAGGCGATACCTGATCGGACAGTTCAGTAATATTTATCAGAAAAGTGCTACCTGATTTGTCGTAGAACTATAGCCTTAACCCTTATCGTAACCATAACCAATCAGGTAGAGCTTTCCTCATAAATATGAGTGAGTCTTCTCCTGCCATCCTGCGTTTTGGAAATCCACCCGTGTGGGAGCCGAAATGAGGAAATGAAAAGTGATCTTTAAGAATTTGGTTATTTGAGTAATTTCTCTCTCTACATCCCTTAACCTTTGACCTGTTAACAAGATCGACCAGTGGTTGTCATATGCACCCCTGGCTTAAGCCTTATTAGGCCGGCAGTTGTTTCTCTGGGTAACGTATGTAAAAGAAAATTTGCGTGTCTCCTCTGTAAAAAAAATAAATAAAATGCTTTTAGATGAAAATTAATTCATGGTAGAGGAATGAGGTCTGTCATCCTATTGAAATTTGCTTCTCACATGGTCAGTCAAATGTAATATTTTTTAAAAATTTGTATTAGGGGTTGCACTGTCTAGTAGACTAGTCATTTAGTTCTGCCACTAGTTAACACTTTGGGTCTGCGCCTACTAGTAGTCGATCACATGATTTCAAAACAGCTGATTCCTGCTTTTAAAGGAATATTCCGCGTTCGATAAAAGTTAAGCTCAATCGACAGCTTTTGTGGAATAATGTTACCACAAAAAAAAAAAAGTATTTTTTACTTGCCCCTTCTTTTCTTTAAAAAAAGCACAAATCTTGGTTCCAGTGAAGCACTTATAATGCAAATGAATGGGGCCAATTTTTTTTTACGTTAAAATACTCACTTTAACAAAAGTATAGCCACATGACGTAAACAATATGTGTAAACATGCTTTTAGTGTGATAAAATCACTTACTATCCTTTCTGTGTAAAGTTATATCCAATTTTACAACTTCATTGCCATGATGATGCAATGTCAACAAACCCTAAAATGACTGTAAAAATAACAATTTAAACAACTTTACAGCTCAAATAATACATAAGTTTTAACAGAAGAATTAATGTTAGTGCTTTATAAAATTATAAGCTTCACATTTCTGACTTTAAACCCTCCAAAAATTGGCCCCATTCACTTCCATTGTAAACACTTCACTGCAATCTCAATTTTTGATTTATTTTAAAGAAAAGGAGGGATGAGTCAAAATGTATGTTTGTGTTAATCAACATTGTCACAAATGCTGTCGATTGAGCTTAACTTGTATTAAACCTGGAATATTCCTTTAAACTCTGAGATGTGGTTTCAACCTTGATGTTTGTCAAAAAACAGTAGGCAATTCGGCTGGGAATTAACTTGTAGGTGGTGGGAGAAAAACACAGACATTTCGGATTCGGACGGCAATAAAATCACTGACATGCCCCTGTAAATCTGGGATTTACCTCATGTTCACATGTAAAACAATTACCATCCGAATAAATAGCTTTATTAAGCATACTCCGTTTAAGCATTTAAACACAATCACTTATAAAGACTGTTTGCAGATAAAAGGACTGTAAATAATTTATTACATTCACACTGCAAACCATTTAGAAAGAAATACTAAGTGGTTCCTTTTAAGGAGACTCCCTTGATAATCAGAAATAGAAATCACGTGTAAATAAATTGAAACATGTTGTGTGAATATCCTTTAAAACTGTACTGTACAAGGACTTGAGAAATTCATATTGCCACCAGAGGGATTGTGGACGGCTAGGGAAGAGGCTTATAAGACATTCAGATGGTTTGCTTGGGTGTGGGAATGAACAAAGCTAGATTTTCTCATTTTAAACAAAACACATGCAGAAGATTTCTATATCTATATTTTTCCCAGGCTGACCAAAACATGTGCCTTACAGATGGTTCAACTTGGACATCAAGTCTATTTTTTCATTTCTCTCAGCAGATACTTTCTTTAAAAAAAAAAAAAAAACTGTTCTTCAGCAGATATCAAAGGATTTATTCAGTCAGACAGCACAAATTTGAATATTTTTTCCCCCCAAATCCATTTATCGTAGTTGTTTATGGTGTGAACAGCAAAAACAGCAAGAAATCTGAATTTTAAGAAATCGAATTATTTTCGATTAAAATCAGATTTTTTTATTTCAGTCTGAACAGTTTGATCGGACTTCAACTGGTTTTTAGTCATTTGGGATGAGATGTGTATTTAATGTCATACAAAAAGTGCTGCAGTGTCTAAATTTAAATTCACGAATTTATGCTCACTTTGCTCTACATGTGGCATATTTTGCACCTGTGGCACTCGCTATTATAAATAGTGGCAACATTTCTAGTTTTACGTCCTCTCTTAACAGCTTTAGCATTGTGTCAAAGTCATTACTATGACAACCAATGCAAATACCACTGACAACCCTTTCTAAACAAACAGATCTAATTTCATCAAATGAAAAAATACACTAAGGTCCTAAATATTGGATTTGACAAACAAATCAGAATTGGGTGCAGTGTGAACAAATACAAACCAAGAACTAACACAAGGACAGCAAGGATCAGATTTGAAGTTTAGTACAAATAGTGGCTAGACAGTGGGATTTTAGCCTTTGCTTCTCAATTGTTTAAGAACAACTCATTTTGAGTCCTCGGTCAATATCAAGTGGATTTGATTGTGCATTAGGAACTCCCTTGCTTGACAGCTCCTCACATTATCAGTAGCATTTGCCAACTTGTGTACAAAATCTGTCAATAATGTTCCTTGCAGCAGTCAAATACAACTGTTTCATAGAGAGTGGCAAAGCTGTGGTTTCAGCTACTAATAGATAGAATTAAAGATATAGCAGGTGCCCATTTGTGGCTAACTCTTACCAACAGTGCTTTTGAAAAATGTATGAAGATGTTATGAAAGTTAGTACAATGAAAGATACTTTTCAGAGTGAGCATTTTATTGTACCTGTATTGAATGAGTAGAATTGCTAAGTGTACACTGGATAAAAGATTATATAAACGAGAAGCATCAAAGGCTTTTTAATCAATTTAAATGGGTTAATCTCAGCCAAACACATTCAGGTCACATTTAAAATATATATATAAAAGAGAGAGAGAGAGAGAGAAGAAATGTATTGCATATAGAAAATTAGGCCTTTTTAAGGACAGTTAAGATTGTCACATGATTGTCACAAAACAATGCAAAAACTGTTAATAGCCCTAAACAGAAAAGCAAAGTATATTTTCTTATTTCTTCTTTTTGTTTTTTGGGGGTGAAACAAGACCCAGACATGTTCTTGATAGGTTTAGTAAGATTCACACAAATTACTAAACTGCTTGTTTGAGTAAATCATAATTTCGTTTCTCTCTTTTCTAATCTATAATGAATCCTATAATACTACATAAGATCTGAACGAAGTATGATTTGCTTCAAACAGTATTCAAGAAAACTGTCACTGAATATGATTTTGTTACATTAAAGAATCACATTTAATTGAAGTAAATGGATATAATTGAGCAAAGAAACTCAAGTAAAAATGGGGCTTTTCAGAGGTCTGCTTTGTGTACATTTGTGTTCACTGATCCATCTCTTTCTCTCTGATGTCTTTTCAGAAGGAAATAGATTTTTTTTTGCTGTGTCGAAGCAAAATGGATCTTTTGAGCGGCCTCGAAGTGCTCAAGGAAGGTCTGGTGCTCTGGTCGATAAGGACTGCATAGCCATTGAATGGGCTGTACTTACTGCTGAATTCTGCTGATTAGCTGGAGACTTGAGCTCAACCTGGATCAAAACTAACAGTGAATACAAGGAAAATGAAAGAAAGTTGGTGTGGACAGACCGCTGTTATAGTAGACTGGCATATTAGATAATAAAAGGTTATGGTTTGATTTTAGTGGCTCTAATTAGGTAAATGAAGTTCTCTTAAAATCCATCAGGAAATGCTTGTTTACATGCAGTATTTACATATCTGCATGCTGTTAAGGGGGTGGTATTACTCAAATCAAATATTAATTGCAATTAATCAAATTCTCCTTGATCCTTCAAAAGAAATAAAAATATATACTGTACTTTTTAAAAATAATTTATGAAACGTTCTCTTCAGTCCACGAAGACCATTTATTGCAACTGACCTAAGAAAATATCCTTTCAGATTTCAGACTAATACAGCAACATATGACAGCAACGCCAATGGTCACTGCATGAAAAGAGCTGTATGCGGACCAGTAGGCTCCTTTAAGCTGCTGAATTCATTATTGTTGGTTTTTTATGCACGTGTCAGATTGTTTTTAACAGAAATTTTGTCCCCCCCCCTGTAATTTCTGCCAAAAATATCAAGCAAAATAAAATGTAGTTATTACTAAGTTAAATATCACCACTGTTTGGTTAACGGTTTTTACATTCAGGATGTTTATTTTAGCATGTTTGTCTGTACAGTAATGTAGTTCACTGTGGATTACAATAAGACAAACTTTCAGTTATTTGCCTTCCCCTGTGCTCTGAAAACACAGTAATCACATAGCACCTTTTCATTTACAATTGCCAGTCATTAACATATAGAAGGCCCTCACAGCAGGACTGTTATTATTCATCACAACCAGCCGAATATCGACTGTAAATTTCCATCACACTTCACGGTTCCCCATACATGTCCGCTGAGTTGAGGTATGTGGTTTTTTGTGGACATTTATGGTTGCATGTTACTTGGGTCCGTTTTTTCCATAATACATCTGACAAACTTGAAGTTAAGTGGGAGTTTACTATTCCTGCATTTTTCCAGATTTGACTCTTTTCATGCAGTGGGTGTGCAGCAAACTGACTGCCCATTCAGAGTTAGGTAGTAAGAAGAAAGTAGAAACTATTAATAAGTGTTGGGGAAACAACTTTGAAACTGTAGGTTCCCAAGCTACAAGCTACTTATAACTTTAAGAAACATTCCGGGTTCAATAAGTCAAGCTCAATTGTGGGAATTTGTGGCATAATGTTGATAACCACAAATCTGGGTTACAGCGAGGCACTTTTACAATGGAAGTGAAAGTGGCCAATATTAGGAGGGTTTTTAGGCAGAAATGTGAAGCATATAATTTTATAAAAGCACTTACATTAATTCTTCTAAAACTTGTGTAATATTTGAGTTGTCAAATTGTTTAAAAGTTGTAAAAATAAAGTTGTAACATTTTAGTGTTTACATCGTTATGTTGTCAAGGCAACGAAGTTGTAAAATAATAAATTCACAGAAAAGGTTAAGCGATTTTTTAACACTAAAATCATGTTAACTCGCATATTGTTTAAGTCTTGTATTTATATTTTTGAAACAGTGAGTATTTTAACGTTAACCAATTGGCCGCATTTCACATTGTAAGTGCATCACAGTAACCCAGATTTTTGCTTTTTTTTAATAGATGAAATTACTCTGATGTCACACCACAGGAATCCGCGCTTCTGGATTCTTTCGAGCAGCAGATTTCAATGGTGGAAATAGGCAGCGCTGCAGTTTTAATAATCTTTTAAGTTTTATAGAATGTAATAATGTCTGTTAATGTTATTAAAAGTTATTATAAAGGAATATCTGTGGTTTACAGTGAAGAAATTATGTGGGTTCTTTCTAAAACATTAGCAAAACAAATTTGAACTTGGTTCAATGAGCCTTTATGTAACGTGTGTTGATGTGTATTCAACAACCTGTTCTATGTGTTAGACATAGAACAGGTTGTTGAATACACATCAACACACATTTAACAAATTTCTTCTAAAGCCTGAGAATCTGGGTATTTCGAAATGAAAACTCCCATCAGACATGCAATATGCATCTTAACTGCTTAAATTATTAACCCACATAAAAATAAATAATAATATTTGACTTCATAATGATCATATTCCATATCAAAACTTAATAACAGCTGTTTACGATTGAACAATATTTATTTACTGCATTCAAAATAAATTCAAAGACATAATTTTAGCAGTATGACATTATTTTTATTCACTTATCCTTTCACAAACAGTAGTCCATGCACTGCAGTGGTGGAGACGGAATCCCCATTCCCCCGTTATATCTTAAATGGTGGTCTTGTTCTTATGCAAGTTGCTAGAACTCAAATAACATGCAGGGAGAAACAGCGACGTCTCGTTAATGGACTGTGTTTTTAATGTGCTGTTTCTGATCATCTCTCTGCTTCCTGTCCAGTAAAAGAAATCACTCATCGGTATGAGAGGGGTTACTGGCGAGTGCAACACCTTTGGACAAAACCCCTGGACTTCGGACACTTCTCCCGGCTTGGCTGCAGTATGGATCTGCCTGTCACATGGTTTCCGCCTTGGTTGATTCCGGAGCTGAAGGGAATTTTATGGATTTCGAATTGGCTTTTAAGTGGCGACTTCCTATGGTCCAGTTGAAAAGACCCATCACCGCCCACACCCTAAGTGGCACGCCGCTGTCTGTCATCACTCAATCTACAAAGCCAGTCACCTTCGTCTCGGGGAATCATACGGAGTAGTTGTCCTTCTACCTTATCCAATCTCCATCGGTGCCGGTAGTGTTGAGGCATCCTTGGTTGGTAACGCACTATTCTATTTCCTCCCTAGTTCCTCCCTCTCTCGCTGTTTTGAGGTTGAGACCTCCACTGCCCTAACGGATACCATTCTACCTGCCACTCGCGTGGTGGGCATGGTATCCTGGGAGGTGGAGGCTAAAGTCCGTGTGGCGCTAAGAAACACCGCGCCCCCGCCACGTGCCCAGTTGCCGGTTATTTTTTCCGCGGTCTACCTACAGTGGGGTCACTCAACCAACATCGCTTGTCATCCAGGAGCGACTCGCACTCAGACACTCATTAGACAACAATTCTGGTGGCCATCATTAGCACAGGACGTACATCGATTCGTAGCCTCCTGCCCCATTTGTGCGACTAATAAGACGTCCAGTGAACCCCAGGCCAGGCTTCTCCAACTGCTATCTGTCACTTTGAGACCCTGGTTGCACCATAGCCATGGATTTCGTAACTGGTCTCCCCTCCTCCCGTGGCAATACAGTCGTTTTGACTGTAGTGGACTGGTTCTCAAAGGCAGCTCATTTATTCCCCTCCCCAAATTACCTTCAGCAAGGGAGACAGAGGTAGCAGTCATTAACCACGTCTTCTGCATCCATGGCCTTCCGAATGATGTGGTTTTTGACAGAGGCCCCTGTGACAAGGAGGAGGGCGTGGCCGGGCCCCCAGTCGGGCTAATCAGCCGAGGAGAGGGATAGGTGCAACGAGATGCGGCAGTTGGGGAGAGAGAGAGCTTTTTACGTTTATGTTTGTGTGTCTTTGTGTTTAAGTTGATTAAAAACATTACTTTGATGCTTCGTCTGGTTCCCGCCACCTCCTCCTTTCCATTGAACCATGTTACAGCCCCCAATTTGTGTCACGTTTTTGGGTAGAATTCTGTCGACAGCTGGGGGCTATGGTGAGTTTGTCTTCTGGGTTTCATCCCCAGACTAATGGGCAAGTTTAGCGGGCGAATCAGGAGCCGATAAAGGCCCTGCACTCTGTGACCTCCCATAATCCATCTTCTTGGAGCAATCATTTAGTCTGGGTCGAGTACACCCACAACTCCTTGCAGTCAGCGTCTACGGGGTTATCACCCTTCCAGTGCAGCCTCGGTTATCAGCCCCCTCTGTTCCCTGCACAAGAACCCGACGTACAAGTTTCGTCTGCCCATGCCTTTATGCATACACACCTGGAAAGCTGCCAGAGAAGCCCTCATATGGACTGGCACTCGCATTAAGAGGTCGGTGGACCGGCACCGGGCTAAGGCCCCAGCTTACGTGTGTGGGCAGAAGGTCCTCTAAGGAAATCCTGCCCCGACTCCTCTCACATAAGCTGGGTCCCAAGTTTATCGGGCCATTTCCCATCGCCAAGGTCATTAGTCCGGTGGTGGTCCGTCTCAAACTACCTCCTTACCTTAAGCATATTCACCCCGTTTTCCACGTCTCCAAACTCAAACCTGTTTTACATTCTGAATTACACCCCGCCACAGCTATCCCACTTCCTCCACGTCTTGTTGATGGCTCTCCGGCGTACACGGTCAGGAGACTGAATGACATCAGGCAGAGGGGCAGAGGGTTCCAATACCTGGTTGACTGGGAGGGTTATGGACCTGTGGAGAGATGTTGGGTCCCGGCTCGGGACATCCTGGACCGCACCCTCATAGATCAGTTACACCTCTGGCAAGGTAAGGAGGTGCCCCGTTGGGGGTTTGTTTTGTATGTTTTGTCATTTTCTCTCCCTCATGTCTTGCAGGCGTGGCCGGCATGCATGATAGCCGTTTCCATGGGAACATTGATTGTTCCCGGGGGAATGCTAATCATGCCACTGATTAGCATGCTGAGCAACACCTGTTCTCTTCTAATTCACTCCCTTCTTAAGCCCATCGTGTTCTCAGTATCTTTGCTAGATTGTTGTTAGATATTGAGTACTAACCTCACTCTCTCTGCCTAGTTGGTCCTGTCTCGTGTATCTGTTGGTTGCCCGCATGTCAGGTGTGTGGTTGACTTCCAGTATTGCTGCATGTCAGCTGGTCTTCCACGGAGGATACCTCGTCTCTGCCCGCATGTCGGGAGTTAAGTTCGCTCATCTCTGCTTGCCGTTGTTCTGCATCTCTCCAACTTCTACTGAGAATTCTATGAATCTGTTCCTGACTTCCACAATGCACACACTCATCCTACTAACACACTCTTCATGGATTGCCCCTTGTGTGACTACGACGTGCACACCATTGGAGATCGCTTCCCGCTGCTGCAGCCGGTGTCGGGATTTTCTACATTCCTCAACCCAGTGACTGCTCATTATTTTTGTTAATAAATCCTTTGAACTTTTCCTCTGTTCTTGTATCTGTTTGTCTCACTATCGTTTGTTACACACCCATAGACAGCGGTTCTTTTCTGGGCTATCAAAAGAACCCGGGCGTGGCGGGGCGTAGCGTTTGTTTGTAAACAGTAACTTCATCTATAAAGGAGGGACTACTTGAAATTTGTGGTAATCAGCATTATGCCACAAATTCTGGTGATTGAGCTTGACTTGTGTTGAACCCAGAATTTTCTGTTCTGATTGTAGAATGAAATAATATCACCTGATATGTATTTCATTTAGGGTTAAATGATTAATTTAATATCACCCTAAATTAAATACATATCAGGTGATATTATTTCATTCTACAATCAGAACAGTAACTTCATTTATAAAGGAGGGACTATTTGAAATTTGTGATAATCAGCATTATCCCACAAATGCTATTGATTGAGCTTAACTTGTGTTGAACCCAGAATTTTCTGTTCTGATTGTAGAATGAAATAATATCACCTGATATAAATTCATAATTTAACCCTAGAATGCATATGTGGGTGAAAAATTGTGTGGCCATCTACTTTTTGACTATCATTTGTACAAAAAGTGGTCTTTTCATCTGATACTGCAGGTATTCCCCAGTAAAGGTGTTCTTGATCATGTGAACTGATTTTCTAACATTTAGTTTCAAATTTTTTAAATTATAATAGAATTTGCATCACTACCTCTAGAATGTATATGATCCATATATGTTTACAATGGTGTTCAATGCATTTAACACTGGTATTACTCTTGTAATACATTGACTGTTTACAGTTTTCATTTGTATGTTATTTAATGTAGGCTAAATACCATGTTCACGTTCATATTTATGTGTAGTATGCAATAATAGCAATTACATATTTTTTTTCCTGGGTCTTTTTTGACCCACATTCATTCTAGAGGGATAAGGTTGCATTTGCATTAATAATAATAATAATAATAATAATAATAATAATAATAATAATACATTTTATTTATAATGCGCTTTTCTAGTACCCAAAGCGCTACAAACAGATGCAAGTAAGACAAATAAAATAGAAAAGTTCTGATATACAGTACAAAACAGTAAATCATTCTAAACAATACAACAGAACTAATCAATACAATAAGATACTAGTGATCTCAATCTATATAAGCAATTTTAAAAAGATGGGTTTTTAACAACTTCTTAAGACTGTCTAATGTGGGAGCATCTCTAACAGCAAGAGGAAGTGCATTCCATAATCTAGGTGCAGCAATTGAAAAAGCTCTCTCACCCATAGATTTTAGTCTACAAAGAGGCTGCTGAAGAGTAAAAGAATCAGCAGAACGAAGAGAACGAGAGGGCATGTAAAGGGTAACTAAGTCACAGATATAAGAAGGGGCTGTTCCATGCACAGCATTGTAAGTTAGAGTGAGAGTTTTAAAATCAATACATGACTGAACAGGAAGCCAATGCATTGAAGGGTTAAACTTATATAATATTTATATATGTAAAATAATAAAACAAAAGATCCCTATTTTTCATAACTGAGTCTAAATATAGTTGTGACAAGGAGGAGGGCGGGGCCGGGCTGTGACTACGCACGCCCGGCCCCCAATCAGGCTAATCAGCCGATGAGAGGATAAGTGCATGAGATGCGGCAGTTCGGGAGAGAGAGAGCTGCAGGCAGCTGCCCTGTATGCGTTTATGTTTGTGTGTTTTTGTGTTTGAGTTTGTTAAAATATTACTTTGTTGCTTCATCCGGTTCCCATCTCCTCCTTTCCATTGGACCCTGTTACAATAGTAACAACAGCAGCAATTATCTAAATGTTTTTGCTTAAAAAAATAAGAATTCTGGTAAGTCCGTTTAAAGCTGTGCAGGGGCTCATGTGAATCAGTGAATCATTTAAATGAACAATACAATCGTTACATTTAGTTAGTTACTCACCACTGCTATTATTCTAAAACACCAGTAGAACAAATGATAAGAGTAACCTGTGGGTTCACCAAGCCATGTGCTCATACACTAGACTGTGTGTAGCACCTGCCACTTTGCATATCCTTCTGTTGGATCCCAACATAGAAACTAGTGGCAGAGCTTTATTTTTCAACTATCTCCCTGAAGAATTCAGTTTGACATTATTAGTTTGTGTGGCAAATTTGAACTCTGATTATTTTGTGAACTTGTCAAAATGTAATGCAGACTTTGCAAATAGGCTGTTATTAAAAGATGAATCTATAACAACATTTTACCCGAAAATGAATCTGTAGCTTGCAAAAAAGCACTGTAACTCATTTCACAACTGAATGGGTTGTTTTCATATAAGTAATAAGGCAAAAAATTGCTAATTTAATGTAAAAGGGTTAATTCACACAAAAATGAAAATTATCTCATCATTTACTAACCCTCATGCTATCCCAGACGTGTATGACTTTCTTTCTTTTGCAGAACACAAACAAAGATTTTTAGAAAAATATCCCAGCTCCGTTGGTCCATCCAATGCAAGTGAATGGTGGCCAGAACTTTGAATCTCAAAAAAGCACATAAAGGCAGCATAAAAGAAATCCAGCGGTTAAATCCATGTCTTCAGAAGTGATATGAAAGTATATGACAATATTTAAGTCCTTTTTTACTATAAATTCCCTTCCCTGCCCAGTATGGGTGTAAATCACAAGTTTCATCACAATACAATCTTATATCGATTCTCTTTGCCAGCGATCCGATGTTTGCAGATACTGCACCTCAACGTCTGCCATGATGTACTGTAATTTCGATATGATTAAATTCAGGGGCCTGCAACTGATATTCCAATATTATATTTATTATTTTACAAATGCATCCAAAATATAATTTGAATATTTTATTGAGCTCTCTGAAAAGTGCAAATCCAGTATCCACATTGGGACATCCACAACAAAATAAGGTAGATACTTCAGTTGTTGAAAACATAATACAGATATATAAATAATATTCAAAATAAAGTCACACACAAGTGATCATTAATCATTTATGATAGCTCATTGCCTTGTGGAATGAGGTAAACATTAAAGTGACAGTTTGTCCTCTCTATAACAGTCAATGATGTCTTTCAATTCAAAATACTTACATACCCACAACTTGTTTCCGACAGGAGAGTATGCACGAACCATTTTTTTTTTCTTCTTTTTTGGCCACAACTTCCACAGTTGTATTGGAAAATTCTGCTACAGTTTACTGCGATAAATGTTGATGTGCAGATGTGAAAGTCTTTTAATTAACTTTAATTACTGGTGCAGGGCGACGATATCAAGGGAAGTCCGATTTAATCGCACTTGTGAGCCGCCCTGCGCTATCCTCTCACTGGAGCTTGCATTTCAAGGGAAGTCAGGTTGACACATGAGAAGCATATAAAGCGAGATGAATATCATAAGGTTGTTGCATTGCCTGCCGGAAATACGTACAGACGTGGCTGATGTTTACGCGTTGAATCAAAGACTCTATCATTGGTTATTTGATCGATGCATCAATCCAGAACGATGGATCGTTACACCCCTACTACCCAGTAGGTGGCACCACTGGAGTCTTATGGATTACTTTTATGCAGACTTTATGTGCTTTTTGGAGCTTCAGAGTTCTAGTCACCATTCACTTGCATTGTATGGACCAACAGAGCTGAGATATTCTTCTAAAAATCTTCAAATGTGTTCTGCAGAAGAAGGAAAGTCATACACATCTCATCAAATGTAAATGATGATAGAATTTTCTTTTTTGGGTGAACTATTCCTTTAAGGGTCGAAAATAAGGGACACAGGGTGTAAAATGCTCACAGAAAACTAAATTATGACTATGTTTGGCACACAAAAAAAACTAACATCATATAAGTGCACCTCAGAGTAAAATATTTATAATATGACCAATTTTTCTCATCTCAATTCATCTCTAAAACTTAAAGCATAACTAGGTAGGGATAACATACAATATATTCAACATACAGTATGCACCTGGATACACAGGACAAACACAGCTGGCTCTTTCAGAGGGTTCCTGTTCCTGTGTGACAAATTCCTGCTCACTGGAAACCAGGATCCATCTGGGGAAGTGATGTCACATCAGCCTCAGCTGTGGGTGCTTGCTATCTAATCATCGTGGAAATGTGAGAGGAGTGATTGACAGGTTTAACCCCTGATCAAATTCCCTCTCATGAATGAGGTGAGACGTTAAGTGGGGAACACCGGGTGATACAGGGAACTTGGAGAAAATGAGCCCCAGACAGATAGAGGACGTCAATAGTCTGTTGCAGATGGTGCAAGCTCAGTGAATAGAGGTCCTCATGAACTCTAATGGCACTTTTCCACCGCACGTTACGGTTCGACTCGACTCAACTCTGCTTGCTTTACTATTCTGAGCTTGCTTTTCCACTGCAGTTTAGTGCCGCCTCCACGTGGGTGGGATTATAGGCTGATCATCATAGTTGCGCCGCCTCTACTGCCTTGACATCATCTTAAACACGACACAAACATTACTGACCATAAACAATAACACGACCGCTAGCTGTTAGCTACTAGCTCATTGTGCTGCATAAAGCAGTTGTTGCATGGTGATTTTGCACAAGTGTAACAGTTAAATTGGCCTGGTTGTTTTGGAAGCAAGCTTTCCAGTAGCTGGTCAACTAAATACAGTGAAGCTTTCAAGCAGAATATAGAGTTAACGTAACAAAACGTACCATCCTCCATCGTGGACTCCAACAACGCCAAGTCCAGGGCACTCTCCCTCCTATTGCTTGCCGGTCTATTGCCATAGATAGCGTCCATTTGGTCAAACCACTTCCACTTTCTTCTGTTTGAACCACTCTTGCTGTTGTGGTCCTTGATGGTTCTGTAGTCACTTTTAAGTTTTTTTAACTTTTCCCTACATTGTTGGTAAGTCTGGTGGTAGCCGTGTGGGGCCAACAGCTGAGACACTTCCTGAAAGACATTTTCGTTTCACGTCGTTTTGTTCGTCACTAACGAGAGGAACGTCTGCACCTCCTTTATTGACCACGCCGTGCATTTGCGCTCAGCCATTTCTTTTTACAATTCGAAATGACGATGAGTCTGCATACAGAAGGGAGGTTAAACAGCTGGCTGTCTGGTGCAGTCAAAACAACCTTGAGCTGAACACGCTCAAAACGGTGGAGATGATTGTGGACTTTAGGAGGAACACCCCAACACTGACCCCCCTCACCATTCTAAACAGCACTGTGGCAGCAGTGGAGTCATTCAGGTTCCTGGGCACTACCATCTCACAGGACCTGAAGTGGGAGACCCACATTGACTCCATTGTGAAAAAGGCCCAGCAGAGGTTGTACTTCCTTCACCAGCTGAGGAAATTCAACCTGCCACAGGCGCTGCTGATACAGTTCTACTCAGCGGTCATTCAGTCTGTCCTCTGCACTTCAATTACTGTCTGGTTTTGTTCAGCTATGAAATCAGACATTAGAAGACTACAAACGACAATTCGGACTGCTGAGAGGATTATTGGTTGCCCCCTGCCCCCCCTTCAAGAACTATACATTTTCAGAGTGAGGATAAAGGCTAGAAAAATCACTCTGGACCCGACTCACCCTGCCCACTACCTTTTTGAACTGTTGCCTTCTGGCCGACGCTTCAGAGCTCTGTGCACCAGAACTGTCAGTCACAGGAACAGTTTTTTCCCTCAGGCTATCTGTCTCATGAACAGTTAAATTGCCCCATTGAGCAATATATGTGCAATACACAGTTTAGTCTTTCTTATATTTATCCAACCTCTTCTGCCATTTCATTCCTATGAAAAAAAAAAAAAAAATGTGCACTGTACATAATAGATTTGTATTTGCACTGTACATAACAAATTGTATTAGATTTGCACTACCCTTGTGTATGTGTGTATGTATGTATGTGTGTGTCTGTACGTATGTGTATAATTAGTTTTTATTTTTTATTTTTTATATCTGTCTTGCTGCTGTTTTTGTATTGTTGTACACTATAAGCTCCTGTCACCAAGACAAATTCCTTGTATGTGTAAGTATACTTGGCAATAAAGCTCATTCTGATTCTGATTCTGAAAGTCACGTGAAATGATATTGCTGTCAATGTTGCTAACTTTAAAACTAGCAGGTTGATGTCCCGTGTCGCAAATCCAGTGACACTGGTAGTGACGATTCTCTCTGAACTGTCAGTGATCTGCAGGATTTTGACATCACATTTAGTATCGGCTCGGCTCGTTTGGAACCTCGACCGAGGTGGTACTAAAAAAAGTACCAGGTACCAGGTATTATCCACAGTGGAAAACCCCCAAAAAGCGAGCAGAGTCGAGTCGAGCTGTACCGTGCAGTGGGAAAGCCCATAAGGGAGTGGGTGGGGTAAGGGGGTATTGGGGTGTTGAGATGTGGGTTTCAAAACACACACACACACACACACACACACACACACACACACACACACACACACACACTCAGTGAGAATCCTTATGAGGACTCTCCATAGACATAATGATTTTTATAGATTCTATCCCCTAAACCTAACCCTCACAAAAAACTTCCTACATTTTTACATTTTCAAAAAAACATTGTTTAGTATGTTTTTTAATCAATATGAATTATGGGGACACTAGAAAAGTCCTCATAAACCACATTTATAGCATAATACCCTTGTGATTACCAGTTTGTAACCTAAAAAGTCCTCGTAAACCACACAAACCCCCCCCCCACACACACACACCAAATGGCACTAATTTATGAAGAAATCTGAGAGGCCAGGGAGTAAGGCTACAGGGATTATGCCACCATGAAGATGATCTCTGACTATAGCAAACCCATGGAGCAGGAAAGGAAAATTGAGATGCAAACAAGACAATCCAGAGAGACGATGAAAATGGCTGAAGTTGTGAAGCAAAATGGTCACATTTATGCAGCGCATTGGCACAAACATAAAAAGTCTTTCTCACATGGACCACAGCGCACTTTTGAGAAAAGCGGGAGTGCTGCTTCCTATGCATAGAGATACTGAAAATCACACTTGCCTTTAGGGATGCACCAACATACAAACTGATTCTAATTTTACCTAATGCCAGTATGGTCACTGGTATTTTGTGGATCCCAACTAACCATTATTCTGGATAATAAATAAGAAGTTATCAAGCCGCACCAAACTCCCTCTCTCTCTCTCTCTCTCTCTCATTGAGGAATTCAGGCTGAAGCTGGTGTGAATTACCTCATGAGTTGAGCAAAACACTAGCACATGCTGGAGCAGCCAGAGTCTGCATGCTAAAGTCTTTTCCGGCACTCCGAGTGCTGACACAAAGAAACCTGCACTGCTCTTAGTGTAACATAAACCCACATGACTCTGCACTATTTTTAGATCATATTACCACATTGCAGCGGTCATGCTCCAATGAGCATGCATATCAACCAACTTTTATGGCTCATTGCAATTGTTTTGATTAGCACACCATCAACATATCCAAGCAAGCTATTTTCCAAAGTATGACTGTTAATTTGTTTACACATGACATTAAATCTCTTCCAAAATCTAGTGAGCTGTCTACATAGACTAGAATATTTACAGCATCAGTGGTGAGCTCCAAACGCAAAGCATGTTCCAAAAGGTAAGAAGAAACATTATGCTGCCTTCTAAGATTTGGTTTTGGCCAAATTCTAAGGCAGGATTACATGTATCCTTCACAGAGAGTGCAATTCCAGAGTGGTCTGGAACTAGCTCAGAGAAAAAAAAAAAATCTAAAATGGTGGACGAGAGAAATATTTGCTGTTACGTTTTTTGACTTTTATCGCTGTCCTTTTCTGCATATCGCTGCCCCCTTCGGCATATCGCGGCACAGTTTTGTGGCCCGTTCTGCATAATGTGGCAGCTCATTTCAACTTAGTCCTGGTTCTCCCAATGGCCAGTCCACCCCTGATCGGCCCCAAAGTGCATCGGCCCACCGGGAAAATGCCCGGTATGCCAGATTACCAATCCAGCCCTGGTATCATGTCATTAGCTTAGCAACATGCTAATATTAAACTCAGCTGGAATCATTTTGTGTGGCGTATGAAGATGCTGCCTATGTAGGGTGTTCCGAATCAGTCCCTTATGAGGTTCCATTTCAATTAGGATGTTGCCTATGTAGACTGTGGATAGCAAGGCAGTCCTCTAGATTTTGGAACAGTCAAAAGATATGATTAGTAATTTTAAAACATATGAGTATTCAAATGAGATGAAGGGCCCTTTTTAAAGTGCTATGCCTTTAGCGTAGCGCTATGCAATACGCCATACGGGCAAAGTCAATGGGCATGGCCATGAAGTTTTGATTTTTTCACGCAAGCATGCACTAAGTCTAGACGCAAGTGGGTTGGCGAAATCTCAATGGGCTGGGTCAAGTGCAATGTAATTCTGAGGTTCTTCTTTGGTTATTGCACCGTCTGCTTCCTATTATATAAAGAATTCCTTAGTAATTTCCTTATATTCCATTTTGTCAAGCAATATCAATATAAATAAAGAAAGCCTATTCATAAGAATTTGGTGGTGTAAATAGACTGTATGCCCCTGCTCTGTGACTATATTTTCGCCTGCGCTGTTCCGGACTGCAATGTACTGTATGTTCTCTATCGACCTCTCTGGGACTGTTGGCTCTCGTCCTGCTCATTTGTGTCTCAACTGCTTGAAATATGCTTTGCTGTTCTCCCATTGTGCATTGTTTTGTAATGTATATTTATTATATACTGTATTTCTCTGTTTAATGCTTTATGTTTAATTTTCCTTAAAGATCAGTTAAAATTTCCTTTTAAAGATCAATACAGAAAAGTATGTTTTCCTTTTCCCTGGATGCATTTGTTCTATACTTTCGGTCTTGTGTTTCCCATCAAGTCTGAATTCCATCATCTGTCACCCTCTTGGCTGAAATGCTTTGAGAGGATTTAGTCCACATCTTCATGAATGCTAAGGGCCACAGGTCTTAAAAACTAATCCTATCAGTGAACTCATGCCCACTGACCTGGGCGCAGGTCATAAGCACTACAGCAGATTTATGACCCGGTTCCCTTGGGTTATAATGTAAGGGTCAGAGCGGCAGGACCTTAGGAAGGGGGAACAGTGAAAGAGAGTGGCGGAAAGCACTTAAAGTAATGGAAGTCAATGCCGGTTTAGTGTTACCATTCCTCATGGGAGCTCGGCTGCACAGCCATTAATGCCACTATTAGGTAAGTGTGGTATGTGCACCGAAACATTTATTAAATGTTCTGTGCTGCTGGCTATTAACTACACTGTAAAATAACTGTGTGGGCTTGAGGGAATCAAAATGTCAATTACATAAAACACAGGGTCGCAATGCTAATGACTGGTCTGAATATAAACAAATGAAGACAGAATTATTAATGTTATGCATTTAGCAGATGCCTTCTTATCTAAAGCAACAGGCTATTTTTACAGAAGGGTCAATCACCCTGGAGTAACCTGGGGATAAGTGCCTTACTTTTGTATCACCCCTTGGGGTTTGAAGCAACAACTTTAAAGGGATAGTTTGTAGTTAACATGAGTGTGAGTAAATGATGACAGAATTTTCCTTTTTGGGTAAACTATCCCTTTAAGTTTTCAACTAAGATCATTAATCACCACATAGAGACCAGAAATTCCAATCAACACAATACAGGCATCACATTTGAGCTAGCATCCAATCCCAAAAAAATGTTAATAAAGGAAATGTCAGTGAACAAATATCTATTAATGCAATACAAATGACTGACTTATGTCAATACACTGTAATATGCTTCCCTTGTCCCGTTCCAAACCCTGATGCTTTCTTCCTTCTGTGGCACAACACAACAAAACAGTGAATTTCCTGTTAAATCTTGGTTAGGTTTAAGGTTTCAGTGAGGGACTATACTTTATGGTTAGGTTTAGGGTTGGGATAAAGGTTAAACTTAGGAAAAATTGAAGTATCATTTTTCGTTGGTTTGTTTAATAATTTTCTCTATGGGAGTAAAAGCTGTACATTTTTGTTCAAGCCAACTCTTATGATTTCTTAAACATAGTCTCACAGAATGAACGTAACTATAACTACATTTCTGCAAACTGACTTTATGTGCCGCTCTCTACATTTCGCTGCAGTTCCCTGGTGAAATGAACACTAGAGGCGCTACAACATCTATGTGTTTTATTCACTTCTTTCACACAAATCAAGAGTACAATGGCGGATGCCTTTACAAACACTTAATTTCGCACTATTATTCACACACTACTATGTTATGATATCAAAACCCTTTTACTCTAAGGCATCATTTGAAAAATTATACATTTTAACGCTTGTATTACAGACTCACCTATACATTATCACACTTGTTCCAATGTGATTAGCTTCCATGGTTGCTTACCTCATAGAGGCTTGGACTTCGGAATCGGAAGACTGTGATTCGAAACCAGTCAAGCACGCAAGCTGACACGTGAGACGAGAGTGTCATAGAAGCGACACGATATGATGTTTTTGCTTCAGAAAATGCGCTTTTCATTTCTCATTTTGTTTTGGACACTATCGGTTAGGTGTAGGCGTTGGTATAGGGTAAGGATGTCTGTTTTGTGTCACTTGTTTTATTTTAGATCACTATTGGTTAGGTTTATATTAAAGTTTTAGGTTAGGGAGGTATGTTTTCCTCATTAAAACATCCATCTAAAATTCACCTTACAAACCTTGTCTGATTACAACATCATTTCAATCGCTTTTGGTGCCCAACACTGGAGATTTCACTAGCAAACTGCTGCCAAACGTGTAATACAGCACATAATTTTCATGAGATCAGGCTGGATTTCTTACAATTTCACCATCTCGTACTATAATTACAACTTCTCAGGAGACCGGGTTGTCCGTTCCATCCCTTCTTTCTTTCTCCTTTGTTCCTTCTTCTCCCTCTCATTTTTATCTCTCCCTAGTAAATCTACTTACTTCCAAACAAGTTTCACTTGGTCTGTGCAAAACAAAAGGCCTTAGGAATTGCAAGTGTTGAGTTATCCACTTTTGCCTTGGTGTTTTAAAGGGATAGTTCACCCAAAATTGAAAATTCTCTTATCATTTACTCACCCTCATGATATCCCAGGTGTGTATGACTTTTTATTCACCAGAACACATTTCAAGAAAAATATAAAATTATCTCAGCTCAGTAGGTCCTTAAAATGCAAGTGAATGGAGATATCTCTTTTGAAGCTCCAAAAATCACAGACAGTCAGCATAAACGTCATTGATACGACTCCAGCGGTTAAATTAATGTATTCTAAATCAATACAATCACTTTTGGTGTGAAAAAAGTCAATATTAATCAACATTAATTACTTTTTAACTATAATCCAATGCTTCGGTGGAGTTCAAGCGGTCTCTCGTGTGACGTATTCGCATTGCCATGACAAAGATGTAATCTCACGTTCTCCACTCGGTTGAGACATCCAGGATGAGCACACAAACGCACCACTGTGAATAAAGAAACAGATCAATACATATCTAAACCAAAACCAACCATGCTTCTGTACAGCATTCCTCCTTCTCACTTGTAAACAGCACTGCTCTACCGGCTGTGACGCATCTGCCTCAGTTATTGCGTTTTACAAGTGCCAATGTGATTATGTCACACGTGTGTGTACTGCTGCTGACAAGAAGCATGATTTAAGAGTTTAAAAAAGTACTTAAATATTTATCTTTTTCACACCAAAATCAATCATGTCGCTTTAGAAGACATTAATTTAACAGCTGGTGTTGTATGGATGACGTTTATGCTGACTGTCTGTGATTTTTGGAGCTTCAAAAGAGAAATCTCCATTCACTTGCATTTTAAGGACCTACTGAGCTGAGATAATTTTATATATTTTTTTCAAATGTTTTCTGGTGTGTCCCCTTGATCATTAGTTACGACATTGACTACTGTATAAACAATTACCAGAAATCAAACACCAATGTTAAGTTGTTTTACCAGTTTAAGTAATCAAAATTGATCTAGCTAGCTAGACTATGTGTGTGTGAATTAGTTAAAAAGCCTATACAAATTACTAACAGCATTTTCGCATTACGCTTCCTGATTGGTCAACTTCAGTTGAATCGCCAAATCGGTTTGTTCAACCACATGTATTGCACAAATTCAAGCTGGCTGTGCTGTTTAAAAATTATTGGCAGCTTGTATGCTGCTAGCACTCCGCCCCACTCCATCGTAAAACCTCTCACATGATGCGGACCACAACCATACACTGAAAAAAAATTTAACTTAAAAATTAGCTTCATTAGGTTACATCTAAATTAACTGGCTTGATTCAAGTCACAAATATTATTTACTAATATTAATAATTATTAATCACTGTTACACTTACAAAATTAATTTTAGGGGTAAGGGCAGGTAGAAACAGATCCTTAACAATTGAAGGCTATTACTTTTGCAGTGTATGAGCATCAATGATTTCCACACAATTTCTCCCGACGGGAAGAAACTGATCAGGAAATCACACCGCGTAAACCTGCTATAAGTCACTTTTGATTGTCTTTGTCTGTTGTCTTTGCCTTAACTTAAAGTCCACACCAGACACCAGGTTCCCGCTCCTAAACTCGTATAAAAGATTTCTGTCAAGCAGCCAGTCATGTGCAGCAAAAGACTGATGAGGCATGTTGACACCCATACACACACACACACACACAAACAATAAAAAAATAGAATGGAGGGACACATTGAGAGTGTGAGTTGCCCA
Organism: Myxocyprinus asiaticus; assembly: GCF_019703515.2. Lineage (NCBI taxonomy): Eukaryota > Metazoa > Chordata > Actinopteri > Cypriniformes > Catostomidae > Myxocyprinus > Myxocyprinus asiaticus. The sequence continues at coordinate 33,512,500 of NC_059373.1, forward strand.
AGTGGATAAAACCCCTGCAATGTAAGTGGATGGAGAAAGCTGAAGAAAAATATAGGGGAATAAACAGGGCAGAAAATGCAGGAAGATGGAGCCATGATGGAACCATGATATAAAATTATGGAACATGGAATGCGAACATGAAAGGGGGAGATGAGGTTGACAGGTCTGTGTCAGAGGAAGAGGCAACACGGGTGTCAAGGAAAGCAGTGTGAGAGGAAGCGTGAATGAGAGGGGGAGGAAATGGAGAGGGAAAGAAAAACAGAACAGTTCAGTCTGGGTGGAGGAGAGGAGTCTGCAGATGACAGGCTCTGAGGTGGGGACGCAGATGTTACAGGACAAAAAAAAACAAAAAAAAAAAAACAGATGCCCTTATCTGTTGTTATGAACAGATATTGTACCATGCATCCACACACCACACACCTGCATAAATGCACTTCAGATGATGAAGGACAGAAATATGGAAATGTGGAAAAGAGGACAGCATGGATTGGGTGAGAGGGAATGGGTGATGAAAATGAAAAAATGTAGTTAGAAAGGGAGATGAGAGGGCTGTACAAACTTGTCTCAGCTTACCTTATTTGCACGTAGAATGCTAAGATATCTTTGGAACAATATTCTATAATCTGTGTCTATCCCAAAGGAAAATTGTATTTCCCAGTGGCTGCACTTTCAGAGCTCAGGAGAGTTAATGGAGTTGTCAGTTGGTGTCATTTAAAGTTGAAGTGTGCAATTTTTGTGACACAAGTGTCATCAATGGAATCGCAAAAATAATAACTTTTCAAACAAGCTTTCTAAACAGAAATAGACTGTCCAAACAAATGAGATAGTCCTGCCCCAATGTCACGCCACTGGTTGAGCTGGTTGGGATGTGTTACACTTGGCTGTGTAATGGAACTCTAATAGCTTACTTCTCTGCATTTTAAGCCGGTATAGGAGAAATTATTTTAACATAGAAAAATTCCATACATGAGCTTTAAGTGTCAACTTTTTCTCACTTGTTTCTCCCAAAATTTCTCAAGGGAAATAAAAATGGTCTCAAGTGAGACTGTTGACTGAAGAGTAGAATGAAGAAAATGGTCACCTTAAAAATGTGCTTCATATGGTAACATCTAAATTAACTGGTTTGATTCAAGTCAAAAATGTTATTTAACATCACTGAATCTACCTGACTACATTATGTTACACCAACAAAACAAATTTTGAGGGTTAGATCAGGTAGAAATACTGTAGTTCCTCAAGCACCACAAATACAAACAGACCCTACAGAGAGAAAAAAAACAACAACAACAGAGCCTCGTGAGCTCATCTTGACAAAACCTTTCAGCTACGAAACCTGTGTGAGCAAAGACCGTTCTATAAAATGTTATCAGAAGATGTTTTCACATCCACAAAGTTTGACAAAGTTCCCTCATGAGTAATCTGTTTGTTCAGTCCATGCACTTGGACACCTCTCAATGCTTGTCCAACACTAAATATAATCCCTAATAAATGCCACAGAGGCAGACCACACTTGTTTTGTGTTTAGCTGTGCCTTGCAGGAGTTATTGGTCTGTTGTGTTGGTTTGGTCGATGAATGGATATGTGGGGAGAGAAGCCTGGTCGATTGAATTTGTCTGTGGTAAATATTGCGAGATTGGATTTATGCACAGCAGGTCATTGGAGGGAGAGAGAAGATAATGGGTATATCAGATAAGTGGAAGGGTGAAGAGAGAGCTGGAGAAGAAAGGCGAGGGGCGTGAGGAGACAGGAGTACTGAAACAGGAGAGACAGAATGAACAGGCAATTTGAAGAGCTTGACTGTATTTGCGTTTAAATTGGGGACATATTGAGTCCAAACTGAAAGCAGTGGGAGGACTGTTTGATCACAAACTATTTAAATAGGATTCTGACATTATACAAGTATGAGTTTATTCTGTGAAGTTCTAAATATCTCTCAATCACATATCAGTGATTGAATAATTCATGGTGCCAGAAGGACAAAATGTTTCTAGGAAAGAGAGAATGGTTGTTATTATATCAGTTCTACTGATAAATTAGTTCACAAAAAAGGGAACTGTGTGAAATAGATTGATTAAGAATTAGAATCACTGCTGATACAAAATTCAGCATCAGCCTTAAATACAAATATATTTTGTTCAGTTTCTTTGTCTTTTTTCTTTCTTTTGTTAATAAGCTATTTCTTTCGTTTTGTTTATTCTTTCATTAGTTCTTTCTTTTTTATTAGTTCTATATTTTTCTTTCTTTCATTTGTTCATTCATTAGTTAATTTGTTAGAGTGTTTGTTTTAATTTGTTTTCTTTTCTTTCTACTTTATTTCTTTTTCTTTCTTTTGAATCATTCTTTCATTTGTTAGGTCTTTTTGTTTTTGTTTGGGTGTTCTTTTGTTTGATCATTAGTTTGATCTTTGTCATGCTTTCTTTCATTTGTTTGTTCAGTCTTTGTTTGTTTGTTTAGTTTGATAGTTTCTTTGCTTTGTTCATTCTTTCATTTGTTAGGTCTTTTTGTTTATGTTTGGGAGTTCTTTCGTTTGATCATTAGTTTGATCTTTGTCTTGCTTTATTTCAATTGTTTGTTCACTGTTTGTTTCTTTCTTTCTCTTTCTTTCATTTGTTAGGTCTTTTTTGTTTTTGTTTGGGTGTTCTTTCATTTGATCATTAGTTAAATCTTTGTCTTGCTTTCTTTCATTTGTTTGTTCAGTCTTTGTTTGTTTGTTTCTTTCTTTCATTAATCTGATGGTTAGTTTCTTTGCTTTGTTCATTCTTTCATTTGTTAGGTCTTTTTGTTTTTGTTTGGGTGTTCTTTCATTTGATCATTAGTTTGATCTTCGTCTTGCTTTCTTTCATTTGTTTGTTCAGTCTGTTTCTTTGTTTGTTTCTTTCTTTCTTTAGTTTGATAGTTAGTTTCTTTGCTTTGTTCATTCTTTCATTTGTTAGGTCTATTTGTTTTTGTTTGGGTGTACTTTCATTTGATCATTAGTTTAATCTTTGTCTTGCTTTCGTTTGTTTGTTTAGTCTTTATTTGTTTGTTTGTTTGTTTCTTTAGTCTGATGGTTAGTTTCTTTGCTTTGTTCATTCTTTCATTTGTTAGGTCTTTTTTGTTTTTGTTTGGGTGTTCTTTAATTTGATCATTAGTTTGATCTTTGACTTGCTTTCTTTCATTTGTTTGTTCAGTCTGTTTCTTTGTTTGTTTGTTTGTTACTTTAGTTTGATAGTTAGTTTCTTTGCTTTTTTCTTTCTTTCATTTGTTTGTGGAAATTTGTTTCTTTCTAGATTATATTTGTTTGTTAGGTTACATTCATAACCCAGGTTATCTGATAACAGAAGTGAGGTATTTCAACTCACTACCCTCCTTGCAGACTGGCATGGTGAAGAGATATGCTAAGAATAGCACAGCAGCAAGCTGCAGCAATTTATATACTGGGGAGGTGGAACTCCCTGATCGCTACAGCGATTGGTCTGTCATTCTGTAAGACGTTGTCAACTGATGCTTCCTCAATTGGTCACACCTGAGGCATTGCGATACCTCACTTCTGTTTTCAGAGAACCAGGGTTACGCAAGTAACCGTCCTGGTTACTTTCGTAACCTCCATTCCCTGATGGAAGGAACGAGACATTGTGTCGATGTAGTGACGCTAGGGGTCACTCTTGGGAGCCCCAAACACCTCTGATCTTTGAAAAAAGGCCAATGGGAATTGGCGAGTGGAATTTGCATGCCACTCCCCCAGACATACAGGTATAAAAGGAGCTGGTATGCAACCACTCATTCAGGTTTTGGGCTGAGGAGCCAAGACAAGGTCCCGGTCATTTCAGCGGATAGTTCAGTATTGTGGCAGGAGGTTACAAATGTAACCAGGATGTTCCCTATCTGTCACTCACTTGACGATGTGTTGATGTAGTGACACTAGGGGTCCCTATACGAAATGCCACAATAAGCTGAACTGTGTTACGTGGACTGGCGGTGCGAGACGGGCAGACAACTGTGTGCCTCATAGCCAACGCACCAGGCCATCACGTAACCTCCCCCAACGCTCTTACAAGCATCGAATGGTCCTTCAGGAACAAGTCGACTGACCAAAAAATAGGGACAGACTAGCCCAGTCATGGCCTCTTTTCCTCTATTTTCTCCCCAAAAAGAGTGGAATTTGGGCCACAAGTGTCAACGTCGGGGGGGTCACTCCCAAGGGGAAGACACCGCGGAGACCTCACCCCGCCCAGAGAAAGGGGGGTGGTATTTTGAGTGGAAATATGTCACGTGGTCTTACCGAGTCTTGTCGGAAGTATGTCATGTGGAGAAGTCCCATGGTAGGTCCTACCCGAGAGGGGAGGAAATCTACAAACACGGTGATGCAAGGAAGATGCAGTTTACCAACAGGGAAACTATTTAGCGGCAGCTATACATCACATGGGGTCACCTATGGGGAACCAGCGCATGTGGAGCACCTACCCCAGTACAGGGCTTAGTTAGCACATGTACTGGGCCGGCAGCGAGTTTCTCCACAAACTCATCTGCCACAGGGCTAAAGAGGAAAATCATCCAGGGATCACCACTTTGTGAACACTACTGGGAGTCAACAGCGCACGTCTTCACCTCAAGGGAGGGAAAGGCGCTATGCGCAAGCGGTACACCCAGCCAGCTGTCCCGGAGCTTACCTGATCGTACCTGACAAAACACGGGACGAAACCGGCTCAACCCGGAGACTGTAGAACCTCGCAAAGGTGTTGGGTGTTGCCCAGCCCTCTGCTCTGCAGATGTCTGCTAGAGAGGCACCATTGGTCAGGGCCCAGGAGGCCGCCACACTCCTGGTAGAATGGACTCGTAGCCCTGCGGGGGGCAGCACGTGCTGAGCATGATATGCCATCATGATGGCGTCAATGACCCAATGGGCGATCATCTGTTTCGAGACAGCGCTTCCTTTCCGCTGTCCGCCAAAGCAGACAAAGAGCTGCTCGGAGTTTCTAATGCTCTGCATGTGATCCAAATAGATGCGTAAAGCGCGCACCAGACACAGCAACGCCAAGGTCTGCCTCCTCCTGGGGGAGCACTTGCAGGTTCACCACCTGATCCCTAAACGGGGTCGTGGGAACCTTGGGCACATAGACCAGTCGGGTCTCAGGATCATGTGAAAGTAGCCCGGACCAAACTCCAGGGACATTTCGCTGACAGAGAACGCCTGCAGGTCCCCTTCCCTTTTGATGGAAGTGAGCGCAGTTAGGAGGGCAGTCTTCAGAGAGAGTGCCTTTAGCTCGGCTGACTCCAATGGCTCGAAGGGAGCTCCCTATATTCACCGAAGGACTACAGAGAGATCCCATGAGGGAATGAGGTGCGGTCTGGGGGGTTCAACCTCCTAGCACCTCTCAGGAACCTGATGATCAAGTCGTGCTTCCCCAAATACTTATCATCTACTGTCGCGAGGAACGTGAGGTCTGAGAACCACGTCTGGGTGGGCCAGTAGGGTGCTACCAGGATGACCTGCTCCTCGTCCTCCCTAACCTTGCACAGGGTCTGTGCAAGTAGGCTCACTGGGGGAAACACATATTTGCGTAGTCCTGGGGGCCAGCTGTGTGCCAGCGCATCAATACCGAGGGGTGCCTCAGTCAGGGCGTACCAAAGCGGGCAGTGGGAGGATTCCCGGGAAGCAAACAGGTCTACCTATGCTCGACCGAATCGACTCCAAATCAGCTGGACCAACTGGGGGTGGAGTCTACATGCTCCCCTGAGCATAACCTGTCGTGACAGCATGTCCGCTGTGGTGTTGAGGTCGCCCGGGATGTGAGTGGCTCGCAGCGACTTGAGGTGCTGCTGACTCCAGAGGAGGAGACGGCGGGTGAGTTGTGACATGCAATGGGAGCATAGGCCGCCTTGGCAGTTGACGTATGCCACCGTTGCCGTGTTGCCTGTCCGAACCAACACATGCTTGCCCTGGATCAACGGCCGAAGCCTCCGCAGGGCGAGCAGTACTGCCAAAACTCGAGGCAGTTGATGTGCCAACATAATCACGGGACAGTCCAGGAGCCGGCGGATGCATGCCCATTGCATACAGTGCCCCAGCCCATCTTGGAGGCGTCCGTCGTAACCACGACACGCCTGGAGACCTGTTCTAGGGAAACCCCTGCCCGTAGAAATGTCAGGTCGGTCCAAGGGCTGAAGAGGCGGCGTGATGACCAAGCTATGTGTCCCGCGGCGGGACTCAAGTATGGAGCCAGGGCTGAAATGGTCTCATATGCATCAACCCAAGCGGTGTAGCCACCACTGAGGATGCCATATGACCCAGGAGCCTCTGAAAAAGTTTCAGAGGGACCGCTGTCTTCTGTCTGAACGCCTTCAAACAGTTCAGCACCGACTGTGCACGCTCGTTCATGAGGCATGTCGTCATCAAGACTGAGTCCAACTCCAAGCTGAGAAAAGAAATGCTCTGAACCGGGGAGAGCTTGCTCTTTTCCCAGTTGACCCGAAGCCCTAGCCAGCTGAGGTGCGTGAGCACCAGGTCCCTGTGCGCACACAACACATCCCGATAGTGAGCTAGGATTAGCCAGTCGTCGAGATAGTTGAGGATGCGAACGCCCACTTCCCTTAGCGGGGCAAAGGCTGCCTCTGCGACCTTCATGAAGACGCAAGGGGACAAGGACAGGCCGAAGGGGAGGACCTTGTACTGGTACGCCCTTCCCTCGAAAGCAAACCGCAGGAAGGGTCTGTGTAGAGGTAAAACCGGGACATGGAAATACGCGTCCTTCAGGTCTACCGCCGCGAACCAATCTTGATGCCGGACGCTCGCTAGAATGCGTTTTTGCGTCAGCATCTTGAACGGGAGTCTGTGCAAAGCCCGGTTCAGTACTCGCAGGTACAAGATTGGCTGCAACCAACCGCCTTTCTTAGGTACGATGAAGTAGGGGCTGTAAAACCCCTTCTTCATCTCGGCCAGAGGGACAGGCTCTATCGCACCCTTCCGTAGAAGGGTAGCGATTTCCACGCGCAAGGTAGCGGCGTTCTCGCCCTTCACCGAGGTGAAGCGGACGCTGCTGAACCTGGGCGGATGCCTGGCAAACTGAATCGTGTAGCCGAGTCGGACGGTCCGGATCAGCCATCGCGACAGGTTGGAAAGCGCGAGCCACGCGTCCAAGCTCCGGGCGAGGGGGACCAAGGGGACAATCTCGTCAGACGTACCGGCGGGTGGGGCCTCGTGGCGGGGCAGAGCCTGAGGCGCCATGTTGAGGGGGCTTGAGCCCCGTGGCCATGCTGAGTCGAGGGACATCGAAGCACTTATCTGGCTCCTGATACCCACCATAGGATCGGTCAGGGAGGGGGGAGGAAGTATATCGTCCCCACAGTCCGTCAGAACCATCCTGGTGTGGGCATGCTTGTGCCACAGCTGGGTGTGCTGGGGCGGGGTGGGGGCGCCGCTGGAGCGCCAAACCTGCCGAAATGGAAAGGTGGACGGTGGTCGTGATGACGGCCGTGCGCACCGGATATGTGACCCAGGGAACAAGAAAACCACTCTTTTGTTGAACTTTTGTGTACCGCAGCGTCTTGGGCATGCGGCGAAATTAAATTAAAACGAAACAAAACAAAAGATTCTCCTCCCGGCCCTCCACCAGGGGATGGAGTGGTCTGTTCACCAGTTCTAGAGCAGCGGGTCTCCTCGTCCCTGGGTCGCCCGGTGCTTCGAAGCCTTTCTCAGGTTCTTGGCGGCCGGCCGTGAGACAGGTGGCATCTGCTTCCTTCGCTGGGCTCCATGCCAGGGCCAGGCCATGGGGGTGGGCTGTGGCGGAGCCGGTGCTGTTGCTGCAGGTGGACAACCTTGGCGATGAGCAGACGGGGTCTTGAGCCGTGCTGGGGCAGGATATGTTGAATGGCCTCCGTCTGCTGCATCACCACCAAGAACTGCTGGGCAAAGTCCTCGACGGTGTCGCCGAACAGGCCAATCTGGGAGATGGGGGCGTCAAGGAACCGTGCCTTGTCAGCCTCTCTCATCTCAACCAGGTTGAGCCAAAGCTGGCGTTCCTGGACCACCAGGGTGGACATCACCTGCCCGAGAGACCATGCCGTGACCTCTGTCGCCCGGAGAGCGAGGTCAGTCGCCGAGCGCAGTTCCTGCATCAGTCCCGGGTCGGAACTACCCTCATGCAGTTCTTTTAGTGCCTTGGCTTGGTGTACTTACAGGAGAGCCATGGCATGCAGGGCAGAGGCGGCTTGTCCAGCGGCGCCATAGGCCTTAGCCGTCAGAGACGACGTGAACCTACAGGCCCTGGACGGGAGCTTTGGGCGCCCACACCAGGTGGTGGCGGTCTGCGGGCACAAGTGCACCGCGAGCTCCTTATCCACCAGGGGGATCCCCGAATAGCCCCTGGCCGCCCCACCATCGAGGGTAGTGAGGGCGGGGGAGCTGAGAGATCAGGATCAGGTTGTGAAAGGTGCCCTCCACGATCTTGTCAGCTCCTCATGCACCTTCGGGAAGAAAGGAACTGGGGCTGGGTGCGGCCATGAGCGGCACTCCGAGCCAAGGAACCAATCATCGAGCCGCGAGGGTTCAGGGGAGTGTGGCAAGCATGTCGGCCAGCTCCGCGTCGGCCTGCGACTGGGCGACCGTACCCGAGGGAGGAAGCCCAGCTGAAGCCTCCACGTCGGACTGAATGAGCCTGCTCTCCGATGCTGCGCTCGAGAGCTCATTGTCTTCCTGGGCCCCGAATAAGAGGTCGAACTCACCCTGAGTCGAGCTGGCGGTCTCATCCAAGAGCCCGACCGGGGCAAGCGAGCGTGCTGAGGAATTGGAGGTCAGTGGGGGGATACCCGGCAGAGGTGCTCCCATTGAGGTCCCCAAATCGCCTCCAGTGCTAACTGCCGTGGCCTCATACCCGTAGGCAGAAGGACCGAGGCGGGGAGCCGCTGGGGTGGCTTGCTTTCTTACGAAGGCAAACCGCGACTGCTACGTTGCCATGCTCATGTTCTCGCAATGAGGACAAGACCCATCCACGAACGATGTCTCCGCATGGGCAGCGCCCAGACACGTAAGACAACGATTGTGGCCAACAGAAGCAGAGAGATAATGACCACAACCAGGAATAACACACAAACGGAAAGGCATCTTTAAAAAGACGTTCCGTGTGTGCCGCTCTTTTAGTGAAGAAAATATACTCTTTTAGAATATACTCTCTTTGTTGTTTGCTTGTTTCTGCCGAAGCACCCAGGAGCGTTCTCTGCACTGCACCGGTGCAGAGGGAGAGAAGCCGCTGAAATGCGCCGTAGAATCCAGCAGAGGAGGTGAATGAAAATCACAGAGAATTCAGCTCAGTGAATAGAACCACTCTGCTCTGAAGAGAAAATCTGAATGAATGGTTGCATACCAGCTCCTTTTATACCTGTAGGTGCAAATTCCATTCGCCAATTCCCATTGGCCTTTTTTCAAAGATCAGAGGTGTTTGGGGCTCCCAAGTGTGACCTCTAGTGTCACTACATCGACACAACGTCGAGTGAGTGACAGATAGGGAACTAATGATATCTGCCTAATCATGATTAATTAGTTTAATTAATTGGCATATTATATAAAAAATCTATTAAAAATGTAAAATGGATAAAAAACAATTTAATCGATTGACAGCCCTAGTTTTGTTTTTTCCTTTGTTTATTTTGTGTGATTATTAGTTTGTTCTTTGTCTTGCTTTCTTTCGTTTGTTCATTCTTTTGTTTCTTTATGTCCTACTTTTGTTTCTTTGTTTGTTCACTTGTTTGATCATTTTGATCCTTTCATTCTTTCACTCACACAAAAACACATTCTTATGTATGTGTTGGCTCAAGATCGATTTGTTATGTATCCCATTATTACGCACATACACAAGTTAAACTCATTAAGCTTGCAGTACAATTTCCACCTATAAGGATACATTCTGAGCCACAGTTTACAGCTGAAGTCTATTTCAGATTGAAATGCCCTGCCTCTGATCACTGAAACATACTGCATTGTGATTGGAGTGTGACTTGATTGTGGGTGTTGGATTGCCAATTGGCAGCGTGTGCTCTACTTTGAATGGTGCAGGGTGGATGCTTGAGGGGATATTGAGCACAGACTGTTAACCAAACCTTACACTAACAAGCACAGGCAGACAAAGGAAGAAAGAAAGGGTGGAAGATGATAACAAAAAACACTTTAATTGGAGGAATGACAGAGAAGCATTTTTTTCCTCCCATTAGCGCCCTGTTTCTTTCTGAAACAAACTCAAGCTTGCCCAGACATCTCGTTTTGGAGATCTAAAGCTGCTTTTTATATATAAAGAAACCTGCAGCATCAGAACATCTCCACACGACTTATCAGAAGTGGACCTACTAATAATCCACATGATGATCACAGTGATCACAATTAATTTACATGCTGAACCCTTCTCTTAAAAGTAAAGTTTCTAATTAAAATAAAAAAAGTTTAACAGTCTGATGCAATAACAAACTTTTTAAGTTCCACAAATAACTTTTTATTAGAGTGTAAGAAAACCATCTATGGACTGGTGATTGAAAGAACACAGGAGGGTTTTGCATTTTCTCTATTAATGGATAATACCTAGAACCAATATGCTGATCCAAAGAACCTATGAAAGGGATAATGTACAGTTATATTTAATCATGAAATAAACCATGACAGGGTAACTTACCAAATAAATAAATACATGGACATACTGATCTGAGTTAAAATTATTTTATTATGTGTAAAGAAAGAGACAGCAAAGTGTCCAGGAACACTGAACTCAAACTCTGTTTCATGACAACCTATAAGCATTATTTATTTATTTATTTTTTTGCAATAATGATCATCTAACTGTACATTATCACACTTATTACACAGCTACTTATCAAATAAATAAATGGCCATCTCACATACTGGTGATATGCGAACCCAACTTTTCATGAAGCCTGAATTATCTTGTGATGTTTTGATGTGTTTGGATGGCGCTATCATGTATGAGTGATGCTGAATACGAAAATAGGGACAAAAACATTACGTAAGAGATGTACAGTCAGCCAGTTGTTATTGCAAAATAAACCTCAGCAGGGTGATTAGGACTTTTATCATGTATCAACATGAAACTTATCTTGTATCAACCTGAAGGGGTTTATTTAAGCAATATCACACGAGCAAGAGTGCGATGTGGCCCTACATCAGCACTGGTGTGATTTGGCCACAGGCTGAGTGCTGTACGTAATCACAGCAGTGCTGATTTAGGGCCATATAGCACGATTGCGAGTGTCATATTGCTTATATATAACAGTTCAATGAACAAGTAAATGTAAAAAAATTAGGAAAAACTGAGTACAGTCATAAAAACACATTTGTGCATGGAACTACTTGCTTACGCGACGGATCGGAATCTGCTGTTACTGGTTCAAACTAAATGCTGTGTCCAAGCCTTCGTTAGTAATTAAAAAATGTCACTTCAGGAATAGTATCACGGCTTGTGCTGTTTCTAACAAGTTATTGGATAAACAAGGATGGATATGTGTGTGTGAGAGAGAGAGAGAGAGAGAGAGAGAGAGAGAGAGAGAGAGAGAGAGAGATATGGACGTGTGCAATCACCTGTTGCCACACCCAAGCAGAGATGCTGTCAGCTTTCTGAAGATCAGCTTTCTCAGTGGAAAAGTAGCCATCCAAGTGGGGGTATTTCACCCTATTTTGCGGTAGCTGGTGCACAAAAGTCTTACACTATAGAAACCGCAATCTTCTCCGCCATTTTAAACAGCATGTCCTCTCCAATGTGGAAAGTCCGGTAAGAGGTAAGCGCCTGTCTTTTTCTGCATACGCTGCCCCCTTCCGCATATCGCGGCAGCGTTTTGTGGTGCGTTCACCATTTCGCGGCCGGCCCACCTGGAAAAGTCCTGGTTCTCCCAATGGCCAGTCCGCCACTGCTCTCGTCCAATCAGATTCGAGGACCGGAACTAACTGTTGTATATTTTGCAATAACAACCGGCTGACTGTACATTATCCTGCTTATTACACAGCTACTAACCAAACAAATAAATACATTGATATAAAATATTGATTTGCGGTGAACTTATGTCATTATGTGAAAAGAAGGAAATTGCTGAACAGCTAAATTCCACCTCCGGTTTGCGTGGAAGTTCTATTGGAGTTTATTTTGTGAAAATGACCGTTTGACTGCTCATAATTATCCAGCTTGTTACAAGACTACTTGCCAAAAAAATGCACATGAAAAATGTATTTGAGTTGAAATTATTTTATTAGCTTACTTGTAGAGAATTCACAGTGATACGAGAAACAAGAAAGATGGCTCGCAAATACCCGGATGAACGGTCTGATAAGTGGATATGCGTTTGTTACTCCGAAATATCAGACCGCTAGATTGCGCCATTGACCAATCAGAATAGAGTATTCCAGAGAGCCGTGTAATAAGTCGATATAATTGTCAGTACAATACTACATGAATTACTGTATGAATGATCAGCATAAAACTCCAAAGATAACCAAGACTTGAAACAAGATCCGAAGATAACCAAGGCTTCATGGAAACCAAAAATATGTGCTGCTTTGCGGTGTGAAAGAGAACTTTTGGGTCATTTTAAGTAGGACTGACCATAGTAGGTGCGATTCCACATCCTCTTTGTGACCACATCCCCTGGAGGCCGCACACCCGAATGATCCATAGTCTCGTTTAGGGCATGAGAATACAGCATGACTCCATCATGGAATGCTCCGGAAATCAGATTCATCTGGAAATGAGAAGTGCACAGATTATTAGAACATACTAGCATTAAAACCCACGATAACTGGATCTTAAATTAGATTACTTTTATTAAATTACTAGCTCTCTTGATCCCATATTGACAGTATTTAAGAAAACTTGACATCATAGCAAGGGTGTAATTCGATGACCAGCATGAGTCTGCATGCAAGGAAACATTAATGTAAATGCTGGTACTGAAAAATAACTTTCCAAAATGTACAAATACTGAGAACTGGAGTTGCTAGTGGTGTTTACTATGACACGCATTACTATTGCTCATACATAGGGTTAGGGATACGATCAATCTCTTTACCCTAAGTAGCCTAAATTAAGCTCAATCGACAACATTTGTGGCATAATATCAATTACCACAAAATGCATTGATTTCCACTTGTCCCTCCTTTCTTTGAGGCACTTACAATGGAAGTGAATGGGACCAATCCATAAACGTTAAAATACTCACTGTTTGAAATGTATAACCACAAGATGTAAACAATATACACATGATTAAAATCGCCTGCTAACGTTTTCTGTGGAAAGTTTCAATTTTACAACTTTGTTTCCATGACAATCTAATGCCATAAATCCTAAAACCCTAAAATGGTTGTAAAAACAATGACTTACACAACTTTACAGCTCAAATAATACTCAAGTTAAACGTATTAATGTAAGTGATTTTATAAAATAAAGAGCTTTACATTCCTGCCTTTAAACCCTCCAGAATTGGCCCCATTCACTTCTATTGTAAGTGCCTCACTGTAATCTTTTATTTTTGTTTTTATTTTATTTTTTTAAGAATTTTTTTTTTTTGTGTGTGTTAATCAACATTATGCCACAAATGCTATTGGGCCTTTCTGTGTGGAGTTTGCATGTTCTCCCAGTGTTGCATTGGGTTTCCTCTGGAGTCCAGTTTCCCCCACAGTCCAAAGACTGTGCACCAACAAGGATTACTCTTGAATTTAGATTAAATAAAGGTTTATCTCATAATTCTGTTGCACCAAACTTTAAATGTAAAAAAAAAAAAAAAAAAAAAATCAGGGTTACATTTAAACCAGATCCTGATTTAAATTTCACAGTAAATCTAGACTTATTTTAATCCTGTTGCTCCATTAATTTAAACTCTGAATTAATCAGTTAGGGATTAACTTTAAACTTGCAGCTGAGGTGGTTTAAATAAAAAACTGACTTATAATTAAACATGAATGACTGGGTAAGCGAACAGTAAATGCGGCGTCAGGCTTCTGAGAGACATTTATAATTTTATTTATGTTTATTATGGACTGAAATCTTGGGCCATCGGCCGCGATGCATGCTTTCAAATCCGGGGTGCGAGTACAATGTCTCACATCTCGGTGGCGGCGCAATTTACTGCTTCTCCATCATGTACATGCAGGGAAACAGGACAGAGACGGGCCTCTTAAATAGAAGCTAGAGGACAGTATTAATTCGGCATTTAACGAGAGCAGTTACAAGCGACAGGTGACCGTTATTGTTCCCCTCCTCTCTCTCTCATGCCCTCTACATTCGGCAGCCTGGGCTCTTCATTTCTGGCCACAATAGTGTCGCTGACATGAGGGGAGGCGGTCATTCAGAGACCAGTGCCACATGTGTCTTTTCAAAGCAATCAGACTTACTATTTTTCATCTGGCAGATGATGAAAAGCGCAGAAAAAAAATCCCACAGAATATCATAGAGACATGGAGGTTGGCTATTTTGACTTGGGTCCGTGAGCAACCACTTAACAAAAACACAACACCATAGCAACCACATAGCAACATCCTAATGACCACTCAGAACACGTATTAACTGCATAGCAAAGCCCTGGCAAGCACCCATAACACCCTAGCGTCATGGCACTGAATTCTGTAGGGGTAAGCGCCACTTAGGTTTTCTTTCGAAATTTTTTAATTCTCATTATATTTATGGGCCTTTTGCCTTCAATTTTTTGGCAGCAGGTGGAAAGTACGAAAGTATGAAAAGAGTGTGAAAAATGGGATTACGGCATGACTGTCTGAAATGGAGTTCTTGAGAACATATTCGAGCACAAACACACGCACACACCCATGAAAACTAAACAACCAAGGACAGTAAATTACACAATACCAAGCTTTATTACCTCTAAATGACATTTCTGAATGATTACAACCACACTACATGTGTGAGAAACTTGTGAGAGACAACCAAGCTGGTTTTTTCTTTCAGTTTCCCAGTAATCTTTGGGGAGAGTGCTTTCACTGGGTAAATATGTACATATATCAGCTCCTGTAATGTTGGTATGTGAACATGAAGACAGACATGTGATTATTCAAACTGTGGGTGCTGTCTGTGTCCACTGCACTGCCATTTATCACCCCCCTATTTGTTTGAATAAGAGTGTATGAACCGGAATGTGTTGCTTTTTACCCATGTGGATTTAGGAAACCGAGGAGCTAGCCCTAAATTATCTGGACACATAAGGCAGCAAAATATGTTGCAGCTGTAACATGAGATGTTTTTAAGTTCAGCCTCCATCGGGGGCCTGGGTAGCTCAGCGAGTATTGACGCTGACTACCAGATCTGGTGTCGCAAGTTCAAATCCAGGGCATGCTGAGTGACTCCAGCCAGGTCTCCTAAGCAGCCAAATTGGCCCGGTTGCTAGGGTGGGCAGAGTCACATGGGGTAACCTCCTCGTAGTCGCTATAATATGTGGTTCTTGCTCTCGGTGGGGCACGTGGTGAGTTGTGCGTGGATGCCGCGGAGAATAGAGTGAAGCCTCCCCATGTGCAATGTCTCAGTGGTAACTCACTCAACAAGCCATGTGATAAGATGCGTGAATTGATGGTCTCAGACACAGAGGCAACTGAGATTCATCCTCTGCCACCCAGATTGAGGTGAGTCACTATGCCACCATGAGGACTTAAGAGTGCACTGGGAATTGGGCATTCCAAATTGGGGAGAAAAGGGGAGAAAAAAAAATAAAATTTCCATCAGACATTTTTGATAAATAAGACATTGCGCTTAAGACATCTGAGAGCCACATCTATTCTCAGCACAAACATAATGTTTGGGGATTCCACCAGCAGGTGCTTATTAAAGTGCAGGTTCAAACTCTAGAATTAGTACAATACCACATAAAATAATGTCCCCGACAATTATATTAAAACTAGCCATGATGGTGTAAGTAGATCAATGATTAATTTTACTTAAATGCTCTATATTTAGAAGCCTACATACAATTAGTCCTGACAAACACTGGCTTTTCCATGCATATCTAAAGAGCCATAGAGGTATACCTGACATTTAAGAAGGATGCAAGTAATGCACAAAATGACGTAAGACACAAATGGTCAATATTTCTATTGTTCACTAGCTACTAACGTCTTATGAATGGTCATTCAATGGTCATGTATATTCATGTACAGCATGTATATGAGTCTGTAGCGTGGAGGATGGCGGGGCCGGGTGGAATGACAGACGCCCGGACCCAATTAGCCTGATGAGACGAGCGAGAGGTTTTGTAGAACACAAAACAAGATGTTATGCAGAACATCTGTCTCAGTCACCATTCACTTTCATTGCATTTTTCTGTAAAATGAAATTGAAAGGTGACTGAGGCTGTCAGTTTTTAAGATTTTTGAGTTTTTATGATCAAAACTGTTCATTAATTAAAAAAATAAATAAATACAATAAAATTAAAGTCTTATATGATGTTTTAATATATTGCAAGTTTGAACAAAATGAGTTCTAAAATGTAAAAACCATTTATGATGGAAATAAATCTGGCCTTCATTACAGGTTCTGTAAGTTTCAGCCAGCAATTCTATTAAAAGAATAATTCACCACGAAGTAAAAATTGTCATAATTTACTCACCTTCATGTAATTCCAAACCCATATGACTTTATTTCTAACACAAAAAGAGATCTCTGAGGCCCTCATTACAGAACTGTGGTAGTGGTAAATTCACTTTCAAACTTCAAAAAGGATGCACAATTATCATAAAATTAGCCCAATCATCTTGTGTGTCATAATCCAAGTCTTCAATTTCATGTTCCTTCAGAAAAAAAAAAACACATGTTATGCGTTCAAAAGATTGGGAATATGACACACAAGGTGCATGGACTACTTTTATGATACTTTATACTTTTATGTTCTTTTTGAAGCTTCACAATCACTATCCTCTGTATTGAAAGAAGCAAGATTCCACTAAACATCACTTTTTGCATTCAAGAAAGAAAACAGTACAGGTTTGGAATTACATGTGTGTCAGTAAATCTTGACAATTTTAATCTTCAAAAGGAGAGTATGTTGTGGTTGGTTTTCAAATTTTATATAACTATTTTACATTTATATAATTATAAGTTAAAAGAGCTGTATGAAAGAATGTTTTTAAGTTAATGATTACTTTAGTACAAGTTAAAAATGAATCAATCTTGCACAAGGTAATAATGTTATTGTAAGGATTACAATGCTTACATGTTTTTCATTATTGAACAATTGAAAAAATGAATTTACACTGTGTTGTCATTATTGTTTATCATTTTTGAAATACAGTAATTTTATAATTAGTACATATTGCTTTACAGTACATAGCTGGAGAATGTGACCAGCCACAGTACATTTTACAGTATATTTATTGTATTATAGTACATTACTGGAGAAAAGACCATAAAAGTACTGTACATTTACCAGTAAAAATGATATTGTACTGTAAATTAATTTACAGTAAGATGAATGGTACTTTAAATATCAATACAGTATTGTTACTGTAATTTCAAATGATAGTAAATTACTGGCAAACTGCTGCCAGTATGTTACTGTAATTTTTACAGGAATTTTTTTACAGTGTACAACAGTAGCCTGAAACAATCCCTCAATAGTTATAATGCCGATAAGGAAAGTTATTTATGAGGCAGAGCAAGTAATTTCACTTCGATGAGAGATTACAAATAATTTTTTTTTCTGCATAATAAAAACATGAACGTTTATTAAAGAGCACCTTTTGTGGGCTTTCAAATATTACCTTTCATGTATTGTGTTATAGCTGTTTGTGAATGTAAAAAAGTCTGCAAAGTTTCAAAAATCAAAGTGCACGACAAATGGAGTTATTGACTCCCAAAAGAAACAACCGATTCTGAACACCTGAAACGAGTCGTTCTTCCAGACTTACTTTCTGTACTAACCTACTTAATCTGGTAACAAAAAACCCGCCTCTGGTCTTCATTGGCTGCTCGCGAGCAGCTTTGACCTGCCCTCAAACACTACACTAAGCGGTAGACCAATCACTACAGACTAGGACATCTGACCAATCAGAGCAGAGTAGGCTCTTTGAAAGGAGGAGTTTAGAATGAATCCTTTAGAACGGATCATTGAACGAGTCATTTTTGACACTGGGAAAAAAACGGTAATTCTGCAATTTAAATTATGAGTAAATGAAAGTGTTTTTTTTTACCTTGGATGCATGTAAATCTATTGTATGAGACCTTTAAAACAAAATTAGGCACGTTTAAAAACCATAATAGGTGCTCTTTAAGAAAGTAAACAGGGTCAATTTTGATTTCACGTTGACGTTAAGGCCACGTTCACACAGCCACTGTCCGGGATTGACAACAGCACAGTTTACAGTAGCTGCTTGTATACTGTCATCTGTATGAACAAACAACTGAAGTCACGCACATATTTTAACACCTGTAACCATAGTGACACAGTAACCATAGTGGAAATTTACGGTTGTCAATTTGGTTATAGAATGCGGATTTCATTCTCATAAATAACCAAATTGTGTGGGAACGTAACCACATTTGGCACTCAAATACAGGACTGACAACATTATTCTGCTACTGTGTGAAATGGCCAAAGTGTCCTGCTTTTTCAGATTTTTCACTCTGTCACTAGGGCAACAATTGTCTCACTTGGGTCTGTGTTTATTTTTCAATTACATCTCCTGATTTCTAAGAGAACAACCTCTGAGTAATACATTTTTCCTCTGTGATGATTCAAATGTCCAGCACATCTATTAATGCCTGATCATAAATAACTAATCTGGCTAAATTTAGGCAAGGAAGAGCTGCACTTTCAGCCAAACACAAGCCATCTGTCCACCTCTCGAACCATCCACTCAATCAAACCATTACGGTTAAACGATTTGTAGCCTACAGTGAAGGGGATCTGGACAGCATCCCAGAGATTTTGATTCATTTAAATTATATAATCTAGTCAAATTAAGTACAGTAACTGGCCCTACCAATATGACTGTCACCATGAGCTACAGCAATTCAGCGAGTGACATGCAGAGAAGTCCACGGCACAGAGCCAGATGGTTCTTGGAGCTTTCCTATACCGTAATGAAGCGGAGGGTAAATTCTCCAAAAGACGAAAAGAGGCAGAGGGATGTACAAAAGTGTGGTTGTCATAACAACGACAGACAGAGCGTGGATTCATCAACACAGAACATCTGTGGGTGATGGAGGATAAGGAGATAGCAGAACAGGAAAGGAGATTGCGGGAGTCCTAAGAGAAATGGAACAGCATAGAATGTGGAATTAAATGTAAATTCTAGGTACAAGGGTTAACCCACAGAGAGTGGGAGATAGACTAAATGTAATCCAGATGGAAAAAACTAAACCTGCAACAGATTGACAGCTCTTGAGACTGATGCTCCCTTAGAAAAACATGTTGGAGAGAACTAAAATATTGAGATAATGTCATAAAATGAACAACACAATTGCTGAGGCAACTGTATCATTTTGTGGTGTTTCAATGACACTTTCAGCTCATGTGTCGACTCGTGTGTTCTTCGGGACTCGTACACCGGCCCTTTGCATCATAAGTGCAACGTTCTATCAAATGAGCTACTTAACAAGTTGTAAATGTAGTTGGGTATGTCATGCTAATGTTAAAATTTATCACCTTACAAGTCATGTGCTATAGTAAAATTGTTTTGATGTCATATGATAGCATTGTGTGAGGAACAGAGCAAAAAGTAAGTCTTTATGAACTGATAATCTGCCGTTTTACAATGAAATCTCCCGTTTGTTGTTGTTACGCCTCTACATTGAAAAAAAAAGAAGATTTTTGGGGGTGTTAATTACTATTGCTGCACATTGGTTAAAATTTACCCAAGGAAATATGATCTTCTTTTCCTAAGAATTTTAGGTAGTTTTATTTAATAATTAACTGTAACATATTCCTTAAAATAGAAGCTGTAAATTTCCTTGGATCAAATTACAGAACATATCCTCTAATAATTGAATTAAAAACTACCACATACAAAATCCAAAAATAAAATTGTGGAAGGGCAGAGGGCGGGGCCGGGTCGTGATTCCGCACACCTGGCCCCGAATTAGGCTGATTAAGCCCGAGAGGAATAAGGCCGACCAGAGACGGCAGTGCGACAGAGAGAGAGTTACGGACAGCTGTCCGACATCCGTGTGTGTTTGTCTTTTTGGTTAAGTTCATTATTAAAATATTATTTATATTGTCAAGCTGGTTCTCGCCTCCTCCTTTCCATTGATCTGTGTTACACTGGTGCCGAAACCCGGGAAGGAGGAGGGATAGTAGTAGAGTAGTAGAGTCCTCGCCACTACCATCCACCCCAACGGAACAGCCGCGGCCATCCGCTGGGGGACAGAGGAGCCCGGCCGCCTGAGAGCGGAGGAACGGCTGCCGACCGCGAGTGGGGAGGGGCTCCTGGCCGACCACCTGGAGCAGGAGGACCGCTGCCAGGGGCGGGGGAGACCCCTTCCGTCCACTGGAACACGATGGGGCGTTCCGTCCGCCAGGGGCCGGAGGACTGCCTATGGTCCGCCCGGGGAGGCGTGGCTGTCGTCCACTAGAGTGTGGAGGAGTGGCCGAGGACCAGGCTACGGAGTATCGGAGTATTATTGTTGTTTCCCTCCCTTGTCCCCTCCCTAGATCCAGGAAGACGGGGATGACCTGCCGGCAGAAGGGGCAAGAAGGGCACGCCTCCCCCCGGGGAAGGTGGGGGTGGATGTACGTCATGCCGGGGCTCCCCGGCCTGAGAGAACGAGGGAGGAATGTGGCAGGGCAGAGGGCGGGCCGGGTCGTGATTCTGCACACCCGGCCCCTTATTAGGCCCTGCCACAAAAATCTATTAAAATACTTTCATTCACATACGCATATGCGCATGCGTTATCCAGGATGAGAGACGTGGCCAGTGACAGAAATAACGGACATCCAGCAGCACCGACAGAAAAATGTCATTTGGACACAGAACTTAAGGTAAGACATATTTATTTATTTTCTTTTCTTTGTGTTTTTGATATTATACTTGACATTTTATGCAAGTTTTATATCGGTTTTATCCGAGTGCCAAGTCTTTACAAGTTACAAGAACATTTTACAAAGGGCTGAATGAAATCCTTTATCGTGGGTTAAGATAATGTGATAAAGTACAGTTAAAGTGTAACCAAGCTTTACGTTTGCGGTACACATTTTGAATCAGAGTCTTTTTGACGCTGCAGGTTTTGCCGTCTTTTGGAATTCAAATCGAGCGAGACCAGAAATATTGACAGACGAGATGACACGAGTTGTGTCACGGGTCAGTAGAAGAGCACATTTCTGTTTAAATACTAAAGACGTGACTATCTTAATGCATGTTTATCGTGTTATGGACTTCTGAATCTGAAAATATCTGGTTTTCCATGCATTCTACTCATGTTGGTCCTGCTGTTATAAAATCATGGAAAGTTGCCAGCATCACACTGGGGCTCAGGTGTGTGTTTCATATCAACAATGAAGGAATCATTGTTCTGCCACTGTTGGACTGGGATGCAAGGATGGACTTGCCATCGGGATTAAACCATGCAGTACACCCACCGGCTGCAGCGCGAGAGCAGAACAGGACAACCACCGGTCTCTCACCCGAGCATCGCAGCCCTGACGAACCTGCATTGTGCTCGTGCCCTCATGTACAGTGGTAAACAGCGCGAGTTGCGCAGCCCATTTGAATTCAACACAGAATTAGCTGTTATACACCCATGTGATGTGGAAGTCTTTCATTTGCTATAATTGTGAGGACAATGAAGTACTGACTAAATGCAGCAACAAGGCTTGTGCACTGTTAATATACAGGTGCATCTCAATAAATTAGAATGTCGTGGAAAAGTTCATTTATTTCAGTAATTCAACTCAAATTGTGAAACTCGTGTATTAAATAAATTCAATGCACACAGACTGAAGTAGTTTAAGTCTTTGGTTCTTTTAATTATGATGATTTTGGCTCACATTTAACAAAAACCCACCAATTCACTATCTCAAAAAATTAGAATATGGTGACATGCCAATCAGATAATCAACTCAAAACACCTGCAAAGGTTTCCTGAGCCTTCAAAATGGTCTCTCAGTTTGGTTCACTAGGCTACACAATCATGGGGAAGACTGCTGATCTGACAGTTGTCCAGAAGACAATCATTGACACCCTTCACAAGGAGGGTAAGCCACAAACATTCATTGCCAAAGAAGCTGGCTGTTCACAGAGTGCTGTATCCAAGCATGTTAACAGAAAGTTGAGTGGAAGGAAAAAGTGTGGAAGAAAAAGATGCACAACTAACCGAGAGAACCGCAGCCTTATGAGGATTTTCAAGCAAAATCGATTCAAGAATTTGGGTGAACTTCACAAGGAATGGACTGAGGCTGGGGTCAAGGCATCAAGAGCCACCACACACAGACGTGTCAAGGAATTTGGCTACAGTTGTCCTATTCCTCTTGTTAAGCCACTCCTGAACCACAGACAACGTCAGAGGCGTCTTACCTGGGCTAAGGAGAAGAAGAACTGGACTGTTGCCCAGTGGTCCAAAGTCCTCTTTTCAGATGAGAGCAAGTTTTGTATTTCATTTGGAAACCAAGGTCCTAGAGTCTGGAGGAAGGGTGCAGAAGCTCATAGCCCAAGTTGCTTGAAGTCCAGTGTTAAGTTTCCACAGTCTGTGATGATTTGGGGTGCAATGTCATCTGCTGGTGTTGGTCCATTGTGTTTTTTGAAAACCAAAGTCACTGCACCCATTTACCAAGATATTTTGGAGCACTTCAGGCTTCCTTCTGCTGACCAGCTTTTTAAAGATGCTGATTTCATTTTCCAGCAGGATTTGGCACCTGCCCACACTGCCAAAAGCACCAAAAGTTGGTTAAATGACCATGGTGTTGGTGTGCTTGACTGGCCAGCAAACTCACCAGACCTGAACCCCATAGAGAATCTATGGGGTATTGTCAAGAGGAAAATGAGAAACAAGAGACCAAAAAATGCAGATGAGCTGAAGGCCACTGTCAAAGAAACCTGGGCTTCCATACCACCTCAGCAGTGCCACAAACTGATCACCTCCATGCCACGCCGAATTGAGGCAGTAATTAAAGCAAAAGGAGCCCCTACCAAGTATTGAGTACATATACAGTAAATGAACATACTTTCCAGAAGGCCAACAATTCACTAAAAATGTTTTTTTTATTGGTCTTATGATGTATTCTAATTTTTTGAGATAGTGAATTGGTGGGTTTTTGTTAAATGTGAGCCAAAATCATCACAATTAAAAGAACCAAAGACTTAAACTACTTCAGTCTGTGTGCATTGAATTTATTTAATACACGAGTTTCACAATTTGAGTTGAATTACTGAAATAAATGAACTTTTCCACGACATTCTAATTTATTGAGATGCACCTGTATAGGACATTTTTTAAAGAACTGGATGTCAGATCAGATGTGATTTTTATGTATTAATGTTTTACTGTATTGTGCATTTAAATATTCAAAGATGATTCTCTGTAGAAGATTTTTTTGTTTGGACAACCCATTTGTACACATGTTGGTCAATAAATATTATTAACAATGACTTTTGTGTTTCTTGTGAGTAACTGAAATAGATTTAGTTAAATGTAGTCTAAAAAAAAAAAAAATCTACAATCATTTAAAATTGGTATAAAAAATGCACTTAGTTTTTCAGGTTCATGTCACCCAAAATTTTAAAAGTAAATCTTTCCTATTTTACAAAGTTAAATTGCACTAACTATCTTAGCTAGACTTTACCTGATATTCTTAACCTATATATTGCATGCTAAAATTGAGAAAAACTACTCAAAGAAAGTTGGTGCAAATTGCTGCCTCATTCTTTTAGGTAAAACATAAAGATTGTTTTTTTTCAGGGTAGTGTTTTTTTCACCAGGATACTGCCACGATATATACGAGACATGTAAAAATCTTTTAGCAAAAATGTAGTTATAGTAACATGATTCTATGAGACCAGGTTGACACCTTCAGTGGTTTCCACAAGGGAACACTCATTGTAGATTAAATTACCTTTAAGAACAAACCATAAGTGTCAGCCACACCCAGCTGATTGCCTTGCTTTGCGCTTTTTTTTGGTTCCGTAGTAAAATGCGACAAAAAAATGATCCAATCTGAGGCAAGCACCATGGGCTATACATAACCCGTCAAAAATGCTGTGGTTTAAAGGGGAATTTATCTACAAATTAGGCCTTAGAAATGGGAAGAAAAACATAACTTAAACCCTCAGAAAATTTTGTTAGTTACTTCACCAAGTACTGTACAATAGGAGAGAGAGAGAGAGGGAGAGAGAGACAGAGAGACAGAGAGAGAGAGAGAATGTGTTTGGCTGTAATAATTTGGTGGTAGTGAAAGGAGCAACTAATTGTAGAGACAGACATATGAACTGCGGGAAATGGGAACCTTCCAAATGAGCTCACTGCCTTGGGGAAATGGATGGATGCGTGAGGCTAATAGACTAGAACAGCAGAAGAACTGAACACTGAGAAGAGTAGCAGACGGCTTATTAGACTTCAGAAAATAATTTGACTGTGCACAGAGCGTTTAGCATATCTTATCTAATGGTTATCTAAATTGAAACACATCTGGAACTCTTCCCAGGCACTGCTAATAAGTCTTTGCTATGTTGTGTGTGGCAACACATCCACACAGACAGACATGCAGAACTGCAGATTTACATGTTGGAATGTGTGCTGCAAAAGGTTTGTGTGTTTTATTAGTAAACCTTCCAGACTGAAACAAAAGTACTCAAAGAGGCTAACCACACAAGGACTGATTTTTATTATACATCTTCCCAAAATGTGTCAGATTACAGGTATGGTTGATGAAACATAAACAGTAAGATAAATGATGTCCATTGGGCATTCATGAACGCAATAAGAGACGCTCTCTCACAGTGGCTTGCATGTTCATGTGAAAACTTGCCCTGCTTTTAGCCACTGCGAACAAGCTTGTGTCTCATGCACTCATGAACATGCAACGGAAGTCAAGATTTTGACTAAAAAAATGACTTAAATTTTAAATTGTTCCTCACACAAAGCTCTTATGGCTTCTGAAGTCTTGAAATATAGCACACAAGTCATATGGACTACTTTACTGTGCTTTTTTTGTTGTTTTAAAAGCTTTACAGCCCCTGGTCACTATCTGCCATTGTTGTATGGACAAAAGCAGGTTGGACATTTAGCTAAATATCTCCTTTTGTGTTGTATGGGTCATAACCAAAGTTAATTTTCACAACGCTTGTTATTTTAATATATTTAATATACTTTTGACAAAAAAGACCTTTCAATTTATTTTATCATGTCATATTCATTCATTTTTGTAAATTTTACCTACTTGACTAAAGTGGCATATAATTTAAGTCTACAAAAATAACATTTTAGTTGACGATAATTTGCAAAATGACAAAAATATGTGACTGTAACAGACCAAACTTTAACTAAATATTCAATTATTTTGAAGGGTTAGGGTTAGGGTTTGAAGTTGTAAACTACTTACAATTAAAAATAAAATGTTTAATATGTAAGGGATAATACATGGGTAAGTGTTTGGTATAAAATTTTAATGCACTGCGTGCAAGGAGGAGGGTGGTTGCCTCCGCGAAATGCATTAAAATCCTTTAACACACCTAGCCATGAATTATCATGCTTATACCATGGTCACTTACAAGTATTGATTAGTTAAAGCTATCAGTGATTTTTGTAGCACAAATTTTGACTGGAAGGATAACAATAACGGTTAATTTTATCTACGGATCGTTAAATCTAGAATTCTGCTCATTCTAAATCAGACACAGAGATAAAGTAAAATGATAATATTACATTTATTTAAATGAATTAAATAAAAAGCTGTACGAATAATTGGAACACTCTGTAAAAACTCTGTGAATTTAAATGCACAGTCCAGAAATAATAATTGCCACAGAATGTATAAGGGTTGACACTCTTCAGAACATTTAATTCCTATTCTATGTCATTTCACATTAATGAAGAAAAATTGGCATTACTGACGTTACAGATGGAAAAGTAGCACTTACATGATCTCTTCCGTTTTTTTCCCCCTTTAGTGCTTTACAGTTGATTTTAAGATGACATTGCATGATTTGATGATGTAGTGTTTTAAGATGTGACACTTAATCCCAGCTCTGAGACTCGTCAGACTTGCTACAATATTCACATCTGGAGACAGTTTAAACAGAGGCATAAAACTCTCAAAATGTCTCATTATGGAGGACAGCAGAGTAGGCGCATTAATATAGGACAGTGATTAAAACTGACAGGCACTACCTGTGCATTAAACAGTTTTAACGCACGCATTTCAGCCGATCAGAATCAAGTATCTGAATAGACCATGGCATCAGTAAGATTAAATAATATGAGAAAACTGTCCTGAAAACCTGAGCTCCTGAAATAATAGCCTATAGTGAATATAATAAAGTATTAGCTACTTTTTAGAAGTAACTCTGTTGTGAATTCATCACATCTAGACAGTTTTGGATATTGCGTGTTTTTTATAGGCTAATTACATTTTCGTCAGTAATTCCACTGACAAGATTAACACTTTTGGGGGGCCTGGGTAGCTCAGCGAGTATTGACGCTGACTATCACCCCTGGAGTCGCGAGTTCGAATCCAGGGCATGCTGAGTGACTCCAGCCAGGTCTCCTAAGCAACCAAATTGGCTCGGTTGCTAGGGAGGGTAGAGTCACATGGGGTAACCTCCTTGTGGTCGCGATTAGTGGTTCTCGCTCTCGATGGGGCGCGTGGTGAGTTGTGCATGGATCGTGGAGAGTAGCATGAGCCTTCACGTGCTGTGAGTCTCCGTGATGTCATGCACAGCGAGCCACGTGAAAAGACGCGTGGATTGACTGTCTCAGAAGCAGAGGCAACTGAGACTTGTCCTCCGCCACCCGGAT
This sequence comes from Myxocyprinus asiaticus, assembly GCF_019703515.2. Taxonomy (NCBI): domain Eukaryota; kingdom Metazoa; phylum Chordata; class Actinopteri; order Cypriniformes; family Catostomidae; genus Myxocyprinus; species Myxocyprinus asiaticus. The sequence continues at coordinate 33,539,403 of NC_059373.1, forward strand.
TGAGGTGAGTAACCGCGCCACCACAAGGATTTACTAAGTAGTGGGAATTAGGCATTCCAAATTGGGGAGAAAAGGGATATATATATATATATATATATATATATATATATAAAAGATTAACTCTTTTTGGAACAAAATTAGGGTAAGTAATGACAAAATTTTCTTTATGGATAAACTATTCCTGAGCCCAGAGACCAATACGCTAAAGAACCTATAAATGTAACATCAAGACACTTTTTTTAAAATCTCTAAATAACCATTAAGCCAGATCAAAAATCCTATATGGCAAAAAATTATTCTTGATAAGAAGATAATATTTTTCTGAACTTATGATGAAGTTAAATGAAAGAACCATTGAAGTTGATGTTTAAAAGTGGGAGGATCTGCACCAGAAAGTCTCAAAGCCGATAGAAAAGAAATGGATCCAGCAAGAACAACCATCACAATCAGAACTCAAGCTGAAAAAGATCAAAACCAAAATTTATTCCCCTAGAATCTCATTGGTGGGCGTGTTTTGTTCAATACTCAAAAGTATGTAGTACAGCTTGCATGGATGGGTGGACAGAGGGCTCAGTCAGGGCACATCTTTAACAGCACTACGCAGATATCGAGCTAACAGACTGCGCTGTGGTGACAGACTCGCACAAGGAGACCTGCCGCAAAGGGTAATTATCACTCTTCCCCACTGTCAGTGAAAGGTTACACATCCCGCACACACACACACATGTATCTGGAGGTTTTCTTTTTTCAGGGTGAGTGTGGTTGACATTTACTGTCAGAGCACAAACAAGCAGATCCGGCAACTTCAATCGTCTCACTGACTAAGAAGAGACATCTCAGTTTCTCTGCGATCAATTTCCCTTTCTGCCACAAAATCCCTGCAAAAAAAAGAAAAACTTATTTTTCCATGAGGCTTGTGTATTGTGGCTGGATGTATATATCCCTCAGTAGGGAAAATTCTCCAACAAATAAAACACAAAATATGGAATGCACTGAGAATGAATTTCTCCCTGCTAATAGTGTTGTTTCTTTCATTCTAACATTGCTTTGGCACAGGTTTCCCAAAAAATTATGCAAATCAGATAAATTCCCCAGCTTGCACTAGGTTACAGCATCGTTCCAAGAGTGCAATCCAGGCAACAGAATTGGCTCTTTGAAATGCAGAAAATATGCTCGACTACATCATACATCTGGATATATGAATGGTTATAATGGTCTTCTCCATCATTTGATCATCGTTTGATGAATTACTGCTGTCATGAGCACTAGAAAATGTCCACAAATGTACACATCGTGATTAAATACAACTTTTTTCACCGCTTGCTTTCACTGGGAGATAATGGTGCAACTATGATCGTGAAGAGCACTGACATTTGTGAATCCAGTGCATTGTTTATTCTTAAATTCAATGATCTAATTTAAAGATCCATGGTGTAACGCTAACCCAGTGTATAAAATACTTGGTTAAGTTAAACTGTGGGTGGTATATGAATCAGACTTTGCATTGAAATACTGAACACTAAAGTACCACAACTGTTCAGTTAATTATTAGTCTCTGATTGTTGGGTCATTTCCTATGAGAAACATTTCAAAGGGGAATTGAAAGAAGAGTGAAATTCAGCTGTAATCAGTTAAGACAAGGTGGTTTATACCGCATCTTGGAGGAGATAGAGAAACCGTTCTCATTCTTTTATAAGCTTCAAGGTCAGTGGGGTCTTATGTGATTGACATTCCTAGGACATAGGAACCATGTGGTTTCAAAACCTCATCAGGAGTGAATTTTGGAACAAAGATCACATTCCTGTGGCTTGTACTGAACTCAAGAGATAATTCCTGAAGTTTTGGAGACAACAATCTGTTAACAATCAATAAAAGATTAAAAAATATTTCTTTTGTAACCTTTATTCTTAAATAAAGTTATTTTGCTTACAACTAATAGGGGTGGGCAATATACAATACTGTGCAAAAGTTTTAGGCACTTGTGAAAAATGTTGCATAGTGAGGATGTCTTCAAAAATAAAGCCATAAATAGTTTTCATTTATCAATTAACATCATACAAAGTCCAGTAAACATAAAAAAGCTAAATCAATATTTGGTGTGACCACCTTTGTCTTTAAAACAGCCCCAGTTCTCCTAGGTACAGCTGGACACAGTTTGTCTTGGTTGTTGTCAGATAGGATGTTCAAGCTTCTTGGAGAATTCGCCACAGTTCTTCTATCTATTTAGGCTGTCTCAATTGCTTCTGTCTCTTTATGTAATCTCAGACTGACACAATGTTCAGTGGGGGGTTTTGTGTGGGCCATGATCTATTGCAGAGCTCCCTGTTCTTCTATTCTAATCTTTTCTATTTGCAAAAGTAATGTTTGTTTGTCTAATATTTCTATTTCCTATTGACACACTAAAGCTGAAGATATAAATAACCATCTTAAGACAAATGCTTTTGTGAAACATCTTATGTGCCTAAAACTTTTGCACAGTACTGTATACATAGAAATTTGTCAACCAGTAGACATTTTAAAGTATTATATCTATTGTGGTGGTGCAAAACACCGCCGTATGGTACTAGGAAATTGATCAGGAATTATATAATAACTGAATTAACAGTGTATTTAATTGCAAAAAGTACTTCTTTCTGCTGTGAAATTGGGGGAAGAGAGAAGACACTCTTTTAATTTTTTGGGGATTTAATTAAAACAATGATACCAAGCAGATTAATTTATATTTTTTACATTATTACTTATTTAATTATTATAATTTCGTTTGATATCTAAATTATAATATCTAAATCCTTCAAATATCTTTAGCCTTAGCAAGGCAAAAGAGTCTGCCATTTTATTCCAAAAACGCTTACAATGTCATTTCCACTATCGTCATTTCACCTCATAAATATTATCAAGTAACATATATAGTTTAAGAATTGGTTTGGAAGAAATGACAGAATTCTCTAGTGATGCATGTAGCCTACTGTATATCTATGTTGGGCAAATAAATAAACATGAAAAGTGTGTTTTGAGGAAGTTTATTTATTCCACAGGGACAAAAGTGCCCAAAGGTGAATAAACAGCCATACTGATTCTCATTATCGAAAATATTTTTTAAATATTGTGATATAAATTTTTGCTTATATCACCCACTCCTAACAGTCTTTTTCACATCTGTCTCTTTAAATCTGCTGGTAGTTCTTACCAGAGAATCTTCCACACTGAAGTTGAACATGTCCATGGCATCTGTCTTCAGTCTGGACACAAAGACCTTGTACTCAGGGTTCTGAGGCTCTCTGTAGGTCAAGATCTTCACGCTCTGTGAAGATTAAACATGAGAAAATTTTTTACACATGTATGAGTCACAGCCAAGCAGAACATCTGAATCTTTTTTAACTAATCAAATCAACAAATGAGTTCATGGATAGCCGTGGCTCAGTGGTTAAGGCTCTGGGTTACTGATCGGAAGGTTGGGGGTTCAAGCCCCCATGCCACTGTTAGGCCCTTGAGCAAGGCCCTTGACCCCATCTGCTCCAGGGGTGCTGTATCATGGCTGACCCTGCACTCTGACCCCAGCTTGGCTAGGATATGTGAAAAAAAGAATTTCACTGTATATGTGCAAATGTGTGATAAATAAATATAATTATTAACCTTTAACAGTTGAGAGTATCTCTTCATTCACTTTTTCAAACCTTAATGACTCTTTTTGTAGTGGTACATCATTTGTGTGTCTCAGCCTCTCAGTGTGAATCAAGGGGGCTGTGTTTGAAAAGCGGTGGTTTAACATATAGTAAGTTTTATGTGAACCAAACCCAGTTTGGTTAAAGTGAACCAGAAAGGGAACCAGCTGCAAATGACCTCAGTGCTTTTGGTGTTCACAATGTAAGTCGACTTAAAAGAGGGCCCTCATCACATTAATATGGTCTCAGACTCCTTGTTGTTCACACCACAGCTCCTTAAGAACACAGACCCCATTGCAGCTAGGGCTGTCACGATTATGAAATTTGGCTGACAATTATTTTTCATTAATAATTGCGATTATTATGATAAGCAATTGTCATACTGTACAAACTGTCATACTTCTTAAGGTATAGGTATGCTCATGGCGGATAGGCCTACACCTTAAGTAGTAATTTATTGATATTTAACTTGAAATCATATAATAAAATGGGGCTATATGATTACTTTTAAGGCTTTAAAAAAATACAGAATTTTTCATTAAAAATTATTGCACAGGGATAGAATTACATAAGTAATATTTAGTTTGTTATATCATTTATGAAACCCAGACAACACCGCCAATTTTATGACATTATGCACCAGTAATAATGTATACTATATTTCTGTCCAAAATTATTCACTCTCTCACACTATGTTAAGGCTCTAAGATAAAACTTACAAGCCCTTATTTCGCATAAAGGAAAACATTTGAAATTCTATGTGCATTTGAAAATATGTTTCTTTATCTATCAACGAACTAGGATCGAAAACGGCCTTAGTTAACTCTGAGACCAACCGGTCATGACAAATCCAATTTTGTTCAGAGCAGAAGCAACAAACACAAACTGCCACTACTGCAGTCCACATGGGGGCAAAAACAAACCGTATTTCAAAACTAGGGTTTTCAATTGATTAAAAATGTAATTGAATTAATAAAATGATATGCTGACTACTTCACCAATTTAATTTCAAGTAATCACATATATCTAATATTTGCTGAGAAAAGCCCCCAAAAGAAAATAATCCAAATACATCACATTATTGTGGTGTAACGGGAGCCAGCTGGTAAGTGATAGCTGTGTAGTATGTGTAAAACCTCACTCCCCTGGCCTCAGGAGGTGCAATAGCGACTGACATTAGGGGCTGTAGACTTTAGCCTCCTTGTAAGCACCCCCACCTCCCATGCCAGCTGATACCAGTTCGAATCGGGTCGAGCAGAACCGGTTACAGTGGCAGATGAGTAAAGCATTAAACAGACAATACAAAAAGTAGATTTAGTCAATATAGATGTTATAATATAATAAATTATACTATATTGTTTGTTTTGTTTCCATATAATTGAACGTTTTCAGTTTTGATTTCATGGGGGTTTTAAATTTGATAATGTTTACACGTTATTTACTTAAAAAAATTATGTGCAACTGCACATTGTAATGTGTTATTTATATAAAAAAAATGCATTATGTTTTTTTTTTATATATATATAATTAATTGTTCTAAATTAACGTGTTAAATTGACAGCCCCATTCAAAACAGAACCAGAGTAAGGACAAAACATTTTTCATATGTTTTCATATGTCTTCAAAGCCTGGAGTGTTTGGTTTTTCCTCTTCATGGAAGTTAACTCTACAAGAAAATGTTTTTTTTTTTTTGTTTTTTGTTTTTCTGTTGATGTCCAATATCAGGATTATTCTGCATTGTACCAAAATGAAACTCATAAACGATTTTCTTTTGCAATTTTCTTGTGCAGCAAGATGCTAAATTACGACAAGCTGAGAAAAGAGGCTATTTTCAAATCCTATAAAGCGAAAAACAGATGAAGCAGCTCCAGTGTTTCACTGATTCTTTCCTCTGAGGACACTCAGATTAATGTATCAGATTATGATTCATGCGAAGTGGGCAGCATATTGGAAACTGAAGTTGACAAAAACAGAGTGTGTCTGACCCTCTGAAACTTCCAGGTTCTTATGGCACCCCAGAACAGGACTGCTTTCAAAGTTTTCTTCGTTCAATTTGAGCTGTAAATGCCCCAATAGTGATGCTTTTTGTAGTTAAAAACACCCCATTTTCAAAAGATTATTGTAGATTTGGGTTTCTTTAGACATTTATTCATCAGGGAGTTAGGAGTGACCAGATATAGTTTAAGATGGATGGGGAAAGAATCCTGGTGCTGGCAGAGCAGCCTATTCAACGTTTAGGGAGAGAACACACAGCAGATCTGTCAGATAAACACATGACAGGGTTGCTGAAGCAGCTGAAAGAGGGCCTGGATAAGATCTCCCAGGCAAATAAAAGGTCTGGTGTTACCAATTTACATTGTATCATCCCCTGTAGCTGCTAAAAATGTGTAAGATCACCGCAAAAACAGTGGCAAGGATGAACACCAAGGCCCAAAGTTACATCAGGAAGTGGCTGGGCTTGCCACGTTGTCTTTCAGATGAAGCATTCTTTGGAAGAAATGGCCTACAACTGCCACTAAAGTCAATCACCCTGGACTACAAGCAGGAGAATAAACAGACCAGGCTGTTAGGGCTTGTCAAGTCCAGGTTCGAACAGGCAAAGGAAGGCAGAGGAGGTTGTTAACAGGGCGGTTTCAAGACTGAAGCAACAAGAGATTGTTGGAAGGACCCATTCAGGAAGAGCAGGTCTTGGATGAGGGATGGCTCCCAAACTGTGGTCAGCAGCCTCTAAAAAAACAGAAGAAAGTGATAGTAGTAACAGAAGTGTCTAGGATGGAAGAGGAAGGGTATATGATTAGAGCAGTCAGTAGGCAGCAGCAGCAAGGGTGATGGACAGTATGAAAAAGGTGCATCTGATAGAGTTTTAGGATTGACTGACCTGTGGAAGGTACCCCAGGCCAGGCTAAGTTTTCTTATAAGATCCACCTATGACACTCTCCCAAGCCCTGGAAATTTGTCTCTGTGGTATGGCAAAGAGGAGATTTGTCCCCTCTGTGAGGCCCCAAGAGCAAATTTGCAGCACATGTTGGCTGGGTGCAAGACCGCCTTGGCACAAGGACGGTACAGGTGGCGGCATGATCAGGTCCTGCTAAAGCTGGTGGAGATCCAAGAGGTGTGTAGAGTAAAGGCAAACAGAGGCCACCATGCTCCTCAGAAGAAGTTCATTAAGTTTGTTAAAATGGAGGTGCGGCACAAGGCACTGCACAGAGGGAAGCAAGATCAATCCTGGTGCCTGGAAGTGATTGGTTAATGGTGGTTGACCTTTGCCAGCAGCTGAAATTTCCTTATGAGGTTGCCATTTCCTCCTTGAGGCTGGACACAGTGTTATGGTTAGCATCAGCTACAAAAGTCATAATGATTGAACTTACTGTCCCATGGGAAGAGGGACTGGAGGCAGCCTATGAGAGGAAGAAGCTAAAACATGCTGATCTGGTCATCGAGTGCAGGGAAAATTGATAGAGGGCTGCCACTTACCCTGTGGAGGTCAGGTGTCGAGGATTCATGGTAAGATTAATGCAGCATCTATTGAAAGATTGTATAATTGGATTAGCATTGAGGAAGTCTCTAAAGGAAATGGTAGAAGAAGCTGAGAAAGGGAGCTCCTGGCTATGGTGAGAAAGCAGGAATATGGAACATTTGTTATATGTGGTGAGGTAGTTTGTGGGAAAGGGGTGGGGCAGAATTATATGGTATTGAACCCTGGCTGCAGGGTATGACCTGTAAAGGGTGAAGGTCTTGATGGGATGCAAGAACTAAAAGCAATGGAAAGAATCAGATGTCCAGCTGCGGGGGTGGCCATGACCTAAGTACGAGCAATGAAGTTACTGTGTCAACACACGGCAGGCAACCTAGCATTATGCAATGTAACATGTTTTAATTAGGTTTTTCATTTAAATAAATTTAATGAAAGTTATTAAAATATATTATTTATGGTAAGAAATTGCAATTGTATGTTTTTGTGATTTCTTCATCAAAAGTTCAAATCTACCAACACAGGCTGCAATGCAAATGGGTCTTTGTCCTGATCCACAGATCCTGATCAGATGCACAAGTAGCTGTGTAAACCTTCTGGGCATTATTGCTGCTGCACCTCCACCAGTGCCTTCAGTCTTCCAGCTACAGGGTCATCAGCTGGGAGCCACCCATCAAAGATGTTTCACCCCGGTAATCCCGGAACATCTCCTGGTGGTGGGGGAGTGGTTTGGATGCAACTAAAATATGTCTGTTATTATCCATTGGCAAGTAAATATCAATAATTTACTCGCCAGTGATTGAGTGTCGAAGCACCGAGATCATTTTACTGAATAAAAACCAGGCAATTAAGAAGCTGGATTCAGCCTCGTCTTTCCATGCATCCTGTGTCTCATGAGCACGCAGGAAAATGTGTTTGTCTCATTCAATTGAACTCTGAATGTCACATGGAACTGCACCACGGTCGTCTCTTGAGAGCATGTGAAGATGAACCACATTTCAAGCGCTCTGATGTGTGCGCGTCTACAGAGGCTTGCGCCAAAATCCCCTGAAAATATAAATGAGGTATACATTTATTAATTTAATACTGAATGCAAAGCGCTCCAGTTTCACTTAAATGACTGTGTAATGGCAAATGTCCTTGGTCATTATGGGTTCATTCACGCAGTGTTGATGACATGCAGTGACAGAGGAATAGATGCCCAACTTCTCTATTTCTGTGAAGATGATAAATTGCAAGAAATAGAATCTCAAAATCTTCCTTTATGAAAAATTAGGGCTTGTGAGTTAATCAGAGAGCCTTAAAATAATGTGTGAAAGTGAAGAATATAAGACAGAAATATTTTACTATTGCATAATATATAATATAATGTAATGTAATGTAATACAATATTATATAATATGATATGATAGCTGTACAGGTTGGCTGGGTTTAATAAATAATAATAATAAAAAAAAATAAAATAAAATAAAAAACAGTGTGAAAACATAAAAATGGACCAAGACTAAATCTGACAAAAAAAGAGATATATTTGAGTTATTTTGAAATATTTTGATATTTAAAATATTACTTTAATTATTTAAAAATTAATTATTTTATATTTGATTGTCATTCATACCTTTTTGAAGCCTGAAAAGGAAATCATATACCCTTATTTTATTATATGACCCAAACTAAATTTGTATAAACGACTTGGTCATTAATGGTCATAATTGCAATTATTTGTTTGACAATAAATAGTCAGCCAAATTTCATAATCGTGACAGCCCTAATTTTCATTATTAGATTCCAACCTTGTGAATTCTTAAATACTTAATAGTATTTAAAATGTTTACATTTTTAAAAAGCTAAAATGAGATTAAAATGATAAGACGAAATATAAAATAAAACGTCTCGGTTACTGTTGTAACCTCCGTTCACCGTTGTGTCGATGTAGTGACACTAGGGGTCACTCTTGGGAGCCCCAAACACCTCTAATCTTTGAGAAAAGGCCAATGAGAATTGGCGAGTGGAACTTGAATGCCACTCCCCCGGACATATGGGTATAAAAGGAGCTGGCTCGCAACCACTCATTCAGGTTTTGTGCTGAGGAGCCGAGACAAGGTCCCGGCCATTTCAGCAGATAGTACAGCATTGTGGCAAGAGGGACACAACGTCTTGTTCCCTCCATCAGGGATCGGAGGTTACAACAGTAACCGTGATGTTCCCCTTCTGTCACTCACTCGAAGTTGTGTCGATGTAGTGACACTAGGGGTCCCTATAGAAAAATGCCACAACAGCTGGACCGTGTTACGTGAAATGCCGATGCAGGTGCAAGCAAACTGTGTGCGTAATAGCAGGTGCATCAGTCCGCACGTAACCTCCCCCAGTGCCCCACAAGACGTCATGTAGTTCCCCACATCCCATAGGGGGGAAGCGACGTAACTAGCATGGAAGCAGGCCACGCCAGCCGCAGCCTTTTCTCTCTATGTTTTCTCTCCACAGAGTATTAGATTCGGCTGGGGCCATCTAATGCTATTACACGCGCCGGGGAAGGTGTTCTTTTCCTTTCCTATTCTTTCAGGAGGAAAAGACCCCACGGAGACCACATCCTGCCCGAAGGGGTGGTAACATGTGGCAATACGTCACGTGGGCTCACCAGCCACACATGGAAGAGGCATGGTGGTAGGTCCTGCCTGGAAGGGGAAGAGCTCTACAAACACAGCGACCGGGGGCAGAGAGGGCTCTGCCCAATGGAGACGCGGGTCTGCCGACAGGGAGACCGTCCCGTGGAAAATACATCACATGGGATTACTGGAGTAACCGGCTCCTGTGGCGCACCTATCCCAGTACAGGGCATATTAGTACCCGTAGTGGGTCTGGCTGAGAATTCCTCCGCTGAAATTCGCGACCCACAGGGCTAGGGAGGAAGGACATCCAGGGTTCACGGTTCATGAACTTGCCTAGGAGAAGCGCACATCTTCGCCTCACAGAGGGAAAAGGAGCTATACACAAGCAATTTACCCGCCAGCTGTTCCGTATTACCAAACTTACCTGTTCATACCTGACAAAACACGGTCAGTTGGGTGTTGCCCAGCCCGCTGCTCTGCAGATGTCTGCTAGAGAGGTGCCATTGGCCAGTGCCCACGAGGATGCCAGACTCCTTGTAGAGTGTGCTCATATTCCCAAAGGGGCGGGCACGGCCTGGGCCTGGTATGCCAGAGCGATGGCATCCACGATCCAGTGGGCAAGCCTCTGTCACAAAGAGCTGCTCAGAGCATCTAAAGCTCTGCGTACGATCCAAGTAGATGCGCAAAGCAAGCACCGGACACAGCAATGACAAGGCTGGGTCTGCCTCCTCCTGGGGCAGTGCTTGCAGGCTCACCACCTGATCCCTGAAGGGGGTCATGGGAACCTTGGGCACATAGCCCAACCAGGGTCTCAAAACCACATGAGAGTCTACTGGACCGAACTCCAGGCAGGTATCGCTGACAGAGAATGCCTGCAGGTCCCTAACCCTCTTGATGGAGGTGAGCGCAATCAGGAGGGCCGTTTTCAAAGAGAGGGCTTTCAGCTCGACTGACTCTAGCGGCTCAAACGGGGCTCTCTGAAATCCCAAGAGGACCATGGAGAGATTCCATGAGGGAAAGAGGCGTGGCCTAGGAGGATTCAGCCTCTGGGCGCCTCTCAGGGACCTGATGATCAGGTCGTGCTTCCCTAAGGACTCACCATCCACTGCGTCATGGTGTGCCACTATGGTGGCCACATATACCTTCAGGGTGGAGGGGGACAGCCGCCCCTCCAGCCTCTCCTGCAGGAAGGAAAGCACTGACCTGACTGCGCATCTCTGGGGGTCTTCACCTTGAGAAGAACACCAACTCGCAAACAAATGCCACTTCAGGGCATAAAGCTGACTCATAGAGGGAGCTCTGGCCTGAGTGATCGTGTCTACCACTGCTGGTGGCAGGCCACTTAGGTCTTCCGCTTCCCATCCAAGGGCCAGATGTGGAGGTTCCAGAGGTCTGAACATGGGTGACAGATGGTGCCCCATCCCTGAGAGAGGAGGTCCTTCCTCAGGGGAATCTGCTAGGGAGGGGCTGTCGCGAGGAGCGTGAGATCCAAGAACCAAGTCTAAGTGGGCCAGTACGGCGCCACGAGGGTGACCTGTTGCTCGTCCTCCCTGACCTTGCACAGGGTCTGTGCCAGGTGTGTGCCAGTGCGTCTGTCCCGAGGGGGGCTCCTGTCAGGAAATACCACAGCAGGCAATGGGAGGATTCCCGGGAAGCGAACAGGTCTACCTGTGCTTTGCCGAATCGACTCCAAATCAGCTGGACCACCTGGGGCTGGAGTCTACACTCTCCGCTGAGCGTTGCCTGCCGTGACAGCGCATCCGCTATGGCGTTGAGGCTGTCCAAGATATGAGTGGCCCGCAGCGACCTCAGCCGCTGCTGACTCCAGAGGAGGAGATGGCGGGCGAGATGCGACATGCATTATATATGCTATTGTCGCTATGTTGTCTGACCGGACAAACACATGCTTGCCCCGGATCAACGGCAATAGCCTCCACAGGTCGAGCAGTACAGCCAACAACTCGAGGCAGTTGATATGCCAACACAGCCATGGTCCTGTCCAGGAGCCAGCGTCTGCGTGCCCATTGCACACGGCGCCCCAGCCCAACTTGGAGGCGTCTGTGGTGACCACGACACGTCTGGACACTTGCTGTAGGGGGACTCCTGCCCGCAGAAACACAAGGTCTGTCCAAGGGCTGAATAAGTGGTGGAAGAGTGCCGTGATAGCCACGCGATGTGTGTCGCGGTGCCATGCCCATCTCGGGACTCGAGTCTGAAGCCAGTGCGGTCTCATATGCATCAACCCGAGTGGCGTGACTGCCGCCGAGGATGCCATATGATCCAGTGGCTTTAGAAGACAATATACAGTATATATTGTATATATTTTTTTATTCCTACAGTCGACAGTGTTCCATTTTGCAATTAAGTTAATCAAGTAAAATAGATGCTTTTATTACAGAATTTATATATGGTGCAGGGGGTATAATTAATTGTGTTAATTTTTTAATGCATTAATTTATATAATTCTCACTAAATAAATATAAATTTTCAACTGAAATCAAAACCAATGAAGCTTGTGAATAGCGTTCTCTTGTAAACAAATCAAGCTGCACTTCTGGTTGTATCATGTCATTTCTCGCATGAACATGCCAATGCATACAGACTGATAACTGGTAGTTAAAGAGAAGACAGAGTTCGCAATAACCAGAAAATATGAAGCCTAAACTATTTGTCATTGCCCTGACCAACATGATGAGCATGTTATGTGTTGTACTACAGTCTTCAAATGTTATCACATACTGTAAATGTCCAAACAGAATAGTCATCTCTGATGTAAACTAATTAAATCATTTTCTGGACCAACTGTTAGCTGTATTATAAGCCAAATGGAATGATTGCTGTCTGTTGGTATGTAAATGTCAGCTCACCACAGCTGTTAGTTAATGCCACCGAATGTAAATAATCTGTGTTAGAACTCATTATAATGCAGTTCCTTGGGATGAAACGACATTTAGTTCTGTCAAACAACACATCCCACTTCAGCATACAGTCAGATGAAGTTCATGGATGCCAATCAGTTCAATTATGTATTTTGAAGAATCAATTTGTAGAATCATTTATTTTTCAGAAGAGACACTTACAGTTTTGATAGAAAATTTGAATGGAACTAACTCTTGCAAAACTTGCCACCACAATGCTTGGATGTTGCTAAGCGGTTGCTAGGGTGTGCTGAGTGGTTGCTAGATGGTTTCTAGGGCATTCAGGGTGGTTGCTAGGTGGTTGCTTACTGGTACAAGTCAAAAGAGCCCACCCCAAGTCCCTACAATGGCTGTGTACGAAACCAGGAAAATGCTTTCTGCCTTCGAAGGCTGTGTATGGAGGTAGGAAGGGATCAAGGCATGTCCGAATCCAATGTTCATGTCACATTCTGTCTACTGAGATACCTTAAACTGATCGATTTTTGAAGGCGGCATAGATGTATCCTTTGCTGCCTATGAAATCCCAAAATCCTGTGTGCACGGTTCCACAATGGTTGAAGGGAAAAAAAATGCCGGCTGAAGAGGCGGTTGAGAGACAATTTGTTTACAAATGTACAGGTTTTTTTTTCTCCACTTTTTCCAAATTTTGATTCCATTTCAAGTGAGAAATGAGTATTGCATTAATGAAATATACACTTGGTTATCGACAAAACTCTCTCGATTTTATTCTAGATTTTTAGACCATTGAGTCATTGACTAATAAGGCAGTAATTATTTGATAAAAACTTTGGTTTTGGACGCAGCTATTATGTCTCGAATTCCTCCTTCAATGTAAGTCTAAGGGATTTTCTTGCAGTGTTCATCTGCCAGGTGAAAATCACAAGTCTGATCACTTAGAAAAGTACTAACACACCTCTCCTCAACAAGCCAGATGATTTGAGATATCATTCATGTCTGTAGCACAAACAATTTGGGATGAATTACTCAATGAAGTTAAAGGGTTATTTCACCCCAGAATTACAATTCTCTCATCATTTACTCACCCTCATACCATCCCAGATGTGTATGATTTTCTTTCATCTGCTGAACACAAATGAAGATTTTTAAAAGAATATTTCAACTCTTTAGGTCCATACAATGCAAGTGAATGGTGACCAACATTTTGAAGCTCCAAAATCCACATAAAGGGAGCATAAAAGTACTCCAGATGACTCTGGTGTTTTAATTAATATCTTCTGAAGTAAATATGATAGGTGTGGGTGAGAAACAGATCAATATTTAAGTCCTTTTCACATCTGAGGGTGAGTAAATAATGAAATAATTTTAATTTTTGGGTGAACTATCCCTTTAAGGTTTGTTGATAAGGTTTTGTTCAAATCCCTAACCCTGAGTATAAGCAACAGTAAGAGAAATGTTTGCCTTAGGTAGGGCAAACAACGAAAATCAAATGCAAATTTAAGTGATGCCACAGTGAGATCCCATTAAACGTACAATTTCATAAATAACAGCTTTTGAAGTAATCATGTCTTTATTTTTAAATGTGTTTCTGATTGAACCATGCACAGAAGAACTGTCTACCTGATCCCGTCAGAGACTTTAAAAAATCGAAATATTTCAAAAATACTGCTTTGGAAGAGCAACAGTTAATAAAAATATATAGCTAAATAATCTGGTTCCAGGCTGATATCTACATAAACATGTGTAAAGTTAATTTTTAGGCACAGTAGACGGTTTTGGTTGGCAGTGAGCCACATTAAGACACAGCATGCATGCAACAGCCTTCACTATCACCCCCAGACCTGTCATATTTCAGCATATTTCATATTTCCAGTGATATTTCATAGTGACTTTGAGCCAAACTCAGCACATTCCTCTGCGCATTTCTCTGTCGGATCTTTGTTGAAGAGAGGAAGCACAGCTGCGTTTGGCTGCTAATCATGCATCAACAAAGACCTGCAAGAATTTGCTTTTATTGTGAATATGCCTATGCATTTCCCTTCTCAAACCTGTGGTATTTTTATGGCCCGACATTTCCCGAGTAATGGTATGTGTGGAATCTAACTCAATAACATCGGAAATGAGCCTCTTTTTCTATTTCTCCTTGTCACTTTTAAAGGGGCCATATCAAATTTTTTTTATCATTTTATTTTTGTCCACTTATAATGTTAGTCAAGGTCTCTTGCAGCAAAAACAGTCATAACGTACCCTTTCTATGACCCAGACATAGTGTTGACAGCAAGTGCAATATCACTTCAATATTTCTAAATTGATATTAATTTTACTTAGTTTATTTACAAATAAATATCATAAAAGTGAATTTAATTTAATTTTTATATTTTAACTCTCAAAGGAAATATATGTAAATGTGCATAACAGTTGTGATGTCAGCCATGAAGATTTTGAAACAAGACGTTTTTGCAGCGTTTTTGCTGTGAATGGTCTAGGTGGACTGCGGAAAGAGAGCTTTGAGTTCTGAATATTAGAGTAATGTGTCAATTTCAACATGGAAATCTTCTATTTCATAAGAGCAAGAAAATCTGACTTTCCATGATAATGGATTCCATGACAAGATGCTACATTGTCTTAACCTTACACATCTGACTCACTTTAAATGCCTCCTTGGCTGCGTGATCATCAGCATCTCCTCGTGCCCATGGTTTGGCAGGGCGGCTCTGCAAACTGTGTCCAAACAGATCGACAAAGAAGAAGGCGTACTCCTCCCGAGGAAAACCCAACTTCCAGAACTCCACCATCAGCTTACGGAACGTCTCCCACTTGCAGCATACATACACAACTGCAAACATATGATAGAGAAACTCAATTATACGGCTTACGGTGATTGATGGAGAAAAATAGATTCAGGCCTAATGTGAAAGGCTATAACTAGGTTATGGCATTGCACTATAATTATAAGGGCAAGTACATAAAGGGGTTTAAAGTCTGGAACTCCAAGATATATCGAAAAATTACAGACAAAGTCTCCTTCCTGTCTAATATATGTTCTGTTCGAATGATGTTTGAACATTATTATTATAAAAATTCTTTTGCTGAACATTATTTATGAAAAATAGAAGCCTAAACATATTTAGAAACTTTAACTACAACTGCCACAGTTGTAATAATAAAATTCTAATAGATTCCACCTAATAGATTAGCATATTTAGGCTAATATGAACTGCAACATTTTTCCCAAAACACCACAGTTACTGCTGTAAAATCATGATACATTTTAATAAGGTCGATGATGTGGATTTAAAAAAACTTTTTTTTTTTCTTTTTTTTTTGCCACGTCAAAATAATCTAGCAGAGCCGATCCCTTGCATGAGTTGTTCTGTGATGGAACATGCGAGTTGCACCACACTTGCACGAAAAACAGGCTCCTGTCTCGCTGCACAAATGCGTGTCTTGAGAAGCATATTTAGCGCATAAACGGAAGATGAATATCATTAAATTAGTTTCAGCAGCCTTAAATTCCATCTGGGTGGCCGGCGAAAATTTTGAACAACATTCAAGCATTTCCATCTGGTTTTAGGGGTAGGTCAGGGTTGGGGATGGCAAGAGGGTTAGGGCAATGATTGTTTGATAGGAATGTTGTTCCAGGACCAACGGACATTGTTACATCATGGAACATGTCCTAATAAATCACGATGTGTCATGAAAATGCTTGGCTCAAAAGATTGTCGTTAAAGCTTCAGCCCTAAGCCCAATGCTGTGTTCCATTCAACTCTGAAAATTGGAACTTCCAATATCCTACTTGGAAAAGTGCAACAGAATAGCTGAGTTCAGAATTGCATAATACCC
Organism: Myxocyprinus asiaticus; assembly: GCF_019703515.2. Classification (NCBI taxonomy): domain Eukaryota; kingdom Metazoa; phylum Chordata; class Actinopteri; order Cypriniformes; family Catostomidae; genus Myxocyprinus; species Myxocyprinus asiaticus. Next base: position 33,555,865 of record NC_059373.1, read on the forward strand.
AAACTACCCGTCCTGCTTCTGCCATGGCATACCATCTGTATATCTCAGCAGAAATTGAGATTCATCAGACCAGGCTATGTTTTTCCAGTCTTTAACTGTCCAGTTTTGGTGAGCCTGTGCTCACTGCAGCCTCAGCTTTCTGTTCTTGGCTGACAGAAGTGGAACCCGACGTGGTCTTCTGCTGTTGAAGCCCATCCGCCTCAAGGTTTGACATGTTGTGCATTCTGAGATGCTATTCTGCTCACTACAATTGTACAGAGCGGTTATCTGAGTTACTGTAGCCTTTCTGTCAGTTCAAACCAGTCTGGCCATTATCCATTTACCTCTCTCATCAACAAAGCATTTCCATCTGCAGAACTGCCGCTCACTGGATGTTTTTTGTTTTTGGTACCATTTTAAGTAAATTCTAGAAACTGTTGTGCATGAAAATCCCAGGAGATCAGCAGTTACAGAAATACTCAAACCAGCCCATCTGGCACCAAACATTTTTCCCCATTCTCATGGTTGATGTGACCATTAACTGAAGCTCCTGACCCGTATCTGCATAATTTTATGCATTGCACTGCTGCCACATGATTGGCTGATTAGATAATCGCATGAATAAGTAAATGTACAGGTGTTCGTAATAAAGTGCTCTGTGAGTGTGTATCGCACACCTGTTTTTGAATCCCACACAACAATAGGGCTTGAAAAACATTCATCTATCTATATTCAACACTTCCCTACCTGATGTTTTGTTTTTTACAGTTAATGACCTGTCCTGAAATATAATTATCAAAAGGCACCTTAAAAATCTATTTTTGTAAATTATTTAGTTATTTGGAAGAGACAAAGAGGGTGAGAAGATTTTATTTTCATTTTCTGCTTTCATTCTTCTTTCCACAGAATATTTTGGGGTCATAGTAGTGGGGGAGGGATGGCTGGTCACAATAACAGAAGAGCAACATACAGTATGTCTGGCATGTGAAGCAGTGGGGACTGGGAGTTGTGCTTCATGCTCATAATTGCCAAACTGGGGTCAGATCACGGCAATTACCCGCAGACCCCGCACTTAACGACAGGATTAATGAGTAAGTGGTGAGGCATCAATTACAACAGCAGCTTCAGAAACGATACAAAAGACAAAGAATGAGAGAGGAAAAGACAGTAGGGTAGACTTCCATTGCAAGAATGACTTTTATGACATTCAGTGCCACTAATGGCTCTTGGACGTGTGCATTCTTGCCAATGCGAATGGAACACTGTCTTCTATGCTGCTAATGAATCTACGTTGCAATGGCCAAAATAAATTATATTAGCTGACAACACAAGAATATAAAGAGACAACACATCTTTCTATTATAGTGTTCGGTTGGCAAAGAAATTACTCTTATGAGATGGATGTTTTTAATGAATCAGTCAAAAAACTAATAAATCATTATTTTCAACATGTCCAACTCAAAATTAATCGAAAACTGCTACTTAATTATGTGTAGTTAAGGTGTGTGCATTAAAGCAAAAGGAACTATCCTCAAAGAACCGGAATCGTTAAATGGAATCGAAACCCAAATCGTAAAATTCCTCATGACTCCCATACACAGAGGAGAGGAAATGAATAGAGGAAGGACTGGAATGATACACTGTCATCTCTATCTCTCTCTCTCTCTCATAGTGACTCTGCATCACCTGTTGAAGAGAACCTTTGAAAGACTCCATTATTGTGCAGTAATTTCATAAATAATTGATCATGGAGGAATTCCTGGTGACAGAAGATAAAGTGCTGTATCTGTTGCTATGGTGCTCGGAAAAAGACTTTGATCCCTGTGTTTACACAACTGATTTATGTCCAACCTCAAAGACATAATAAAACAATCAAATCCTGCAACAATAACAAAAAGCATTTGTGTCTCTCAGGTGTGGAGTATCAGTGCTGCATCAGTGGATTCACGGCAGGTGGGACTTAAATAACAGTGACAGATGTGAGCGGGCTCATTATTTCGGATGAAATGATTACCAAACAGGACCATGACAGCTCTTTATTTATGATGCACTGAGTAAAATACACTGGCATAAGTCATAAGTCATTATCATAAGTCATTAGTCAAAGGCATAAGTCATTATCCTCTACGCGACTGGACGAATAATGTCTTAACTTCACGTATATGGAATAGAATTTTGAACGAACACAAGAGCTCTGTCACCACACTCATGCTAGTTGAATTGTAGATTATTTTCTATCAATCTATCAGGTAGTGCACTTTGATGATCAGTACCCATGTCTTTGTAATCTTCAGAAACACGGTGAGATGCCTTCTTAGAAAGCATTTAAAGGCATCATAGGCACGTTACTGGCATGAAGGATGCTCCAAAAGGTAGGCAGCAAAATTATGCTGCCTTATGAGATACCTTGTTTTGGTCAAAATCTAATTAAAATAGATTATTTTACCCAATATTTGAGTGTGCTTTGTATTTTTATGCTAATGGACAATTTTCACCAGCTGGTCTCATGAACATTACGTGACTGTGGCAACATTTTTGCAAAATGAAATTACGTGCTTCATTACACGTTCGGCTGCAGTTTTCCCATGAAATGTTGATTAAATGGGGTTTAATGAGTACCGGTAAAACGTACCTCCCTAGCCTAAAACCTTAACCCAAAACTAACCAACAGTGATCTACAATTAAATGAGGCGGACACAAAATAGACATCCTTACCCTTAACCAATGTCTACGCCTAACCGATAGTGTCCAAAAACTAAATGAGAAATGAAAAGTAAATTTCCGCTCCCATGTGTCAGCTTGCATGCTTGACTTGTCTCGACCCACATACTTCAGAGTCCAAAGTCCAACAGTCTATGAGGTGAACTACTGCACAAGCTAATCACATTGGAATAAGGGTGCAAATGTAGGTGAGTCTGTAATACAACGTTAAAAGGTATCGTTTTTCAAATGATTATATAAAAAGTGTTTCTATATCATAACATAGCAGTGTGTGAGTAATAGTGTGAAAAATAAGTGTTTACAAAGTAATAATCAGCCGTTGAACACATGATGTGTGTGAAAGTGAATAAAATGCACAATTGTTAGTACTTCTAGTGTTAATTTCACTAGAAAACTGTGAAGAATTTGGCACGTAATAGTCTGTTTACAAAAATGTAGTTAAAGTTACGTTCATTCTATAAGACTAGGTTGCTTTTCACTGATTTTGATGACGTTAATTAAGCAGGGTAAATCCAGCAATTTGTTTTTTCTGCTCTTAATATACATTACGTGATGTTGGTATAAAAAGGTTCTATCTGCCTACAGATGTTTTGAGATACAGATCTTTAAAGTTTTATACTCTGGCTAGTAGGGATGGGCATTCATCAATAATTTGGTATTAGAATATTTAAGCTCATAAAAAACGAATACTAAAATATTCTATTATTTAAATGAAGGTAATTTATGAGAAAGAGATTCTGTGAAATAAATTTTTTTAATCATTAAGGTTGCGTCACCATTGAAAAAACAAGCTTCTAATTACATCCAAAACAAGCTTATAATATTTCCTGTGTTTTTTTGTTGTTGTTGAAAACATTTAAACAAGCAATGTGCGAAAACACAAAAGTATAGAATGAAAGCATTTAAGCTCACGCAAAGCGAAGAAAAAGAAAATGCTAATACGGTAGACTGACACAATTTACATACAGGACAAATATAAACACTCGGCATATAATAGTTATGTTTATATTGTATCTCATGTCATGATTTGTTGAGAAAAACAAGCATATCCGTATACTCAGTAAACTATACTCATTTATACACACCAGTTTAAATGATGGAATGTCCCTTACCAGCGTATATAAGCTCGTACATTGGGGGAATACTGGAGATTTACGTGCAGGGAAACCCCACTATTGCAGCGCAATTCCGTGCGGGTTGCAACAGAAAGTTAAGAAAACAAACACAGCAACAACTGTGGAATATCTATAAAAATAGCTAAACAACGGAAAAAAAAAAAGTATTTCTCGGATGCCTTGTTTGTTGTTTTCAGAAGCGTCGCAGGGATTACGTTGCTACAGGGATGCTGCTTTCTGACGAGCTGCACATATACGGGAGTAATTTAAACAGGAACCCAGCTTTCTCGTAGTAAGCCACACTCTCACAATAACCTGCTTTTTGGCATCCATAAACGTACTGACAGAACGGTTTGCTCATCAAATGTGATCAACTTGTGTCCACACTCAACGGCGCCACCCAGTGCATTCTGTTATAACTGCCAGTTTTAGTTTGTGCGTTCAGGTTTTAACATGCATCTCACTGTATACAGGTGCATCTCAATAAATTAGAATGTCATGGAAAAGTTCATTTATTTCAGTAATTCAGCTCAAATTGTGAAACTCGTGTATTAAATAAATTCAATGCACACAGACTGAAGTAGTTTAAGTCTTTGGTTCTTTTAATTGTGATGACTTTGGCTCACATTTAACAAAAACCCACCAATTCACTATCTCAAAAAATTAGAATATGGTGACATGCCAATCAGCTAATCAACTCAAAACCCCTGCAAAGGTTTCCTGAGCCTTCAAAATGGTCTCTCAGTTTGGTTCACTAGGCTACACAATCATGGGGAAGACTGCTGATCTGACAGTTGTCCAGAAGACAATCATTGACACCCTTCACAAGGAGGGTAAGCCACAAACATTCATTGCCAAAGAAGCTGGCTGTTCACAGAGTGCTGTATCCAAGCATGTTAACAGAAAGTTGAGTGGAAGGAAAAAGTGTGGAAGAAAAAGATGCACAACCAACCGAGAGAACCGCAGCCTTATGATTGTCAAGCAAAATCGATTCAAGATTTGGGTGAACTTCACAAGGAATGGACTGAGGCTGGGGTCAAGGCATCAAGAGCCACCACACACAGACATGTCAAGGAATTTGGCTACAGTTGTCGTATTCCTCTTGTTAAGCCACTCCTGAACCACAGACAACATCAGAGGCGTCTTACCTGGTCTAAGGAGAAGAAGAACTGGACTGTTGCCCAGTGTTCCAAAGTCCTCTTTTCAGATGAGAGCAAGTTTTGTATTTCATTTGGAAACCAAGGTCCTAGAGTCTGGAGGAAGGGTGGAGAAGCTCATAGCCCAAGTTGCTTGAAGTCCAGTGTTAAGTTTCCACAGTCTGTGATGATTTGGGGTGCAATGTCATCTGCTGGTGTTGGTCCATTGTGTTTTTTGAAAACCAAAGTCACTGCACCCGTTTACCAAGAAATTTTGGAGCACTTCATGCTTCCTTCTGCTGACCAGCTTTTTAAAGATGCTGATTTTCCCACACTGCCAAAAGCACCAAAAGTTGGTTAAATGACCATGGTGTTGGTGTGCTTGACTGGCCAGCAAACTCACCAGACCTGAACCCCATAGAGAATCTATGGGGTATTGTCAAGAGGAAAATGAGAAACAAGAGACCAAAAAATGCAGATGAGCTGAAGGCCACTGTCAAAGAAACCTGGGCTTCCATACCACCTCAGCAGTGCCACAAACTGATCACCTCCATGCCACGCCGAATTGAGGCAGTAATTAAAGCAAAAGGAGCCCCTACCAAGTATTGAGTACATATACAGTAAATGAACATACTTTCCAGAAGGCCAACAATTCACTAAAAATGTTTTTTTTATTGGTCTTATGATGTATTCTAATTTTTTGAGATAGTGAATTGGTGGGTTTTTGTTAAATGTGAGCCAAAATCATCACAATTAAAAGAACCAAAGACTTAAACTACTTCAGTCTGTGTGCACTGAATTTACTTAATACACGAGTTTCACAATTTGAGTTGAATTACTGAAATAAATGAACTTTTCCACGACATTCTAATTTATTGAGATGCACCTGTATATGGCCAGCAAAGCAAAACTTTGTGAAGTTCGAATAGTATTTTTACTTTTCGAATAATTATTGCAGAACAAATACTCGAGTATTCGACTACTCGTGCACATCCCTACTGGCTATCAGACTGAATATTTTGCAATAAAATTGTAATTCTGTATATTGTATATATATTTACAATCCACAACTTAAAATGAATAGTTTTATATTTTTCCAGTGTTAATTTGATTCACCTTGGAGCTGGTTGATTTGGTTCACAACTTAGAACTCTTATTAATAACTTTATGAAATCCATATGGAAAAAATAAAATAAATGGGAAAAATACTTCCGGAACCAAGAAGGCCATTAAAGCAGGCAGTCACTTTTTCACTCTAGAGTACATTTTTATTTTGCTGTTAGAGCAAAAGGCAACACTGTTTTAACATTCGCTATCTTCTCCCATTTTACTACCTCTATACTTCAGCTGAGCCATTTACCCTGTGATAGTTTGCTTGCAAGTTTTAAACCCAGAAATGATAAAACAGTCCATTAGAATGCCTTGTTGTTAGCTTAGCAACATGCTAACATTAAACATCATTGGAATCAATTGTGCAGAGTCTTCTGTGTGCTTCACGTGAGGAGAGCTATTGGTGTGGCAATAAGAGTTGCTGCCTAGAGCGTTCAAAATCAGACACTTACAGTGAGGCTCCATAACAGTTAGGATGCTGCCTTAAAAGGCAACTGTTTATGTAGGCAGCAGACAACAAGGCAGCACACTATAGGTTTTTTGAACAGAGCTAGTTTTATGTATGGATTTGCAAAGATTTTGGCTGTTAGTGATAGATGAAATGTTTAGTTCTAACCCCCCTGTTTCTTCCTGTGTTTATCTGATCTTAATCACTGGGTGACACTAATTAAGAGAAATCTCCACACCTCATTCCACTAATCAACAGCCAATCAGTATCAAAGCCCAGTCAAATGCAATTTACGGCAATATACCATTCAGGGCTGGCAGCTATTCTGATGTAATTTCACTGTCAGTGGTGATGGCCTGTTGAAAATCTAGCTGAATTGTTGACTCTGGCTTAATCAGTATTTAGGAAGCCAGCTCCCAATGGTACAGATGACTGAATAAGAGTTTTTCTTTGTTCAGAATATAATATTAGAATACTGTGCAGTATATATTCTACACTGTAAATGATTGTTGTTGTTTTTACAGTATTATTGCTGTATTTCCAACTGCAAATTACTATAGATACTGTTTACAGTATGTTACTGTCAGACTGATCTGTATTCATTAGGAAAAAATTAGTGATAAAATAATTACAGTAATTTACTGTTAAAATGCATGAGAACTTTGACAATGTCAAATCTGCACATACACAATTTAGAGGGGAAATTTGTGGTATTATTCAGTGATCTGTTATCAAAAAGATGAAACCCTGGAGATGTCTTCTCTGCATTGGACTTATACAATTGCATAAAAAGTAGAACTGTATGGGAAGGCACCTGGCAAGCTATGAACGATGAGCCTGCACTCGACTCCTCGTCACTTCAGGCTTGAGTGGAGCAGAAGCAAAGCGATCTCTTTTCGACTAAACCAGATGAGCACCAAAAATTGCACAAAACATCTTTTAGCAGTTTATAACCATTTTTTCAAACATTCATCATTTGACAATGAAGATCTGCATGTAATTTTTGACAAGTAGCTTTGTAACAATAAAGCTTACATTCTCTAAACATACAAGTTCACTTACAAGTTTTGAAGTACAATAAGTAACCAAATTACCTTGTCTGTGAACATATGTTGTTGTATTTACACTGGTTGAACGTGTGCAACTCGTTTGATGCCCCGTTGTTTTTATTTTGATGTGCTGCAGAGTTATCCCGGCCACTTTATTTGACCTGTCCATCAAAAATAAAGTTATGTTATGTACAAATAACATGTGTTAATGTTTTGCTCGGAAGTTTATTCGATATGTATGTAACTTCTAACTCAGTCTTTTCTGAATGATGCGCAACCTTGGTTGAGAGTGTATTCTCTCCTCGATTTAAAAACAACACTGAGGTTACATGATATAAATAGATTTTTGTATTTTGTTCTCTAGGTCTGGACAAGCAAAGAACTGGAGTGTTCTTTCAGTCATTTGGACACCTGGTGAACTTAATATTGAAGTTTTTGAATGGACTATATGTGTGAAGTCATAATTTACCTTTATGAGTAACATTTATGTGATATTTAAGTTCACATTGATAAGTTCTCATTGTGTAATAAATGTTCTTCTTGCAAAAAGGCCTCAATTGTTTCATTCTTTTTTTTTTTTTTTTTACTTGTAATAGATAGGAGTTAGTTACTCTGTAGACTAAAACTGTGCTTACTGTGGTTAGTTCTACAATATGGACACTTCAATTTAATATACAACATACAGACAATTACCATAATTAATTTTACTGTACAGCTAATATACTGTATTTTAATATACATCATACAATTACCATAATTAATTTTACTGTACAGCTAATATACTGTATTTTAATATACATCATACAAACAACTATTGTAATTAATTTTACAGTACTGTAAATCATTATACAGTATGCTGTAAACTACTGTAGATAGTTTTACAGTAATTTTACTGTGGTATGGAATACAGCAGTTTGCTGGCTATTTGTTGCCAGTAAGTTACTGTTGATTTTATGTCAAATTTTTTACAGTGTATTTTGCCCTATTTTCTAACAATAATTTGTGAAACAGAATGCATTATAATAAATGTTTGCTATGTTGTTTTCACATGACCTCATCTCAGAAATAAAAATGGTTACTATGCATTGTACCACATTAAAATGTCATTAGAGTCACTGATGAGATTTTAAAAATCACAGCCGGTAGTACTTTGTTCATTCGTTGAGCACACTGCATTGTGGCTTAGGCCAGGCATACACTGTGCGAGTTCTGACACTTGGGAGGTCGTGAGCCCCTGCACATGTTACGTGTCAGTTTATCTGATAATCGTACAGATGCAGTGGTACACGAAACGACTTTACGACCTGACGAATTCCGAAGCAATCGCATGATTTTTCACGCTATTTATCATTATAAGACATAAAGCCAGAGGAGGACATTGCTTTAATTCCATGTAGCTTGTGATCTAGAAATAAAAAAGAAGACTGGCAAGGCCAGGGGCTGCATTATCCGAAAACTCAACTGCCGATTTAAAAAAAAAAAAAACGAAAAAAGGTATTTATTACAAATGCTGTCTGATGTTTGACAGATTCAGATTTCGAGGGGAGGATGTGTGATTTCATAACTGCATACATCAGTCATAATGTCAGTGTGTCACTGCATGATAATATAGTGCACAAAATGTTCAAGACTAAAAAGAAAATGCGGAAAATTCGTGCATCGTTTCTGCCAGTTACTTGGATTTAATCTAAGCACAAACATGACGTTTAGTGCAGAATTCTGCCTGTATTATTCAGCTTTAGATGTAGGCTACATCCTTCTCATCTGTGTCACTGTTTGCATGTTGATAGCAGACATGCTGAAGAAGATCTGTGAGGTCTTGTCCATGTGAATGCGCTTTAAAGCCGCACTTAGCCAAGTTGAAAAATCTTAGTTTAGCGCAGCGGTTGATTGACAGGTGGAACTTTAAACCTAGAAGTCCTTGGTTTCACCAGACTCGCACTTAGGGAGTTGAAAAAAATCACATTGTATGTATACAATTAAAACAGATGCTATATCCCCCTAAATGTTGCCCTAGAACTGAAACGAATGCAAGTATGACGAATAAAAATAGGCCATGACGGAAATGTCAAAACTCTGTCCGTCAGAGTGATAAAAATTGTTTTTTAGTGCAAACCGTTTGGCAAATGATTTGTTTAAAGAGCAGAGAACAGCATGGTCTTTCTGCAGAATCCTTCCCAGTGATGTGGTCCTGAATAATATGGGAAAAACACAGTTTCAACACAATTTTCTTCCAATGTATAAAAGCTTCATGAACACTCAGTTTTTATTGATCGTGTGAGTTATAACACCTTCTCCTGATTGGTCGACTTCAGGTACAGTAGATCGCCAAATCGGCTCGTTCAACTGCACACACTTTACAAGATCAAGCCGACAGCGGGCAAATTTTTTAGACATTTTGAAAAATTATCGGGAGGTCGTGAGCTGCTCTTAAGCCACTCGGCTCCGCTCATAATTCCTCTCACACGATGCGAGCTGCGACCACAGGAGCACCAACGATTTCAATGCGATCTCTCTTGACTGGAAAAAAATCGTTATATATTGTATAGGCCTACTTCACATTTTGGCAAATGTTGTAGGTCACCCTGGTACCCCATTCATACAGGAAATGTGCATACTGCACACAAATACATATTGCATTCTGCAGAAATAGTAACAGTACTTTGGTAGTATGCTATTCCGAAAAAAGTCCTTTAACCAGTAGTCATGTAAACTCCCTTTTCATGATAAAATGTTTATAAAGGACCTGTTTGTACTTGTACAAAATATTGTTGGCACATCAAACCTCCCATATTTGCTGGGAAATATTTGATATATTTCATTTTTTCCTTCTTAGTCATATTTAATGTAAGAAGACAGTGCTGGGAATAGTTTATGACATGACTGACATAAAAATTACCTCTTGTTGTTTTGCTCTGCATTTCTTCATTTTTCATTTCATGCTGTCACCGCTCTCTCGTCAGATTGAGTCACTTTGCATAAACAGCATTTTGTGCATTTTTTCCCCCCAATAGTCGGATAAAATCAGTTTGAGTAGACCTCAAATGACTGGCCAAAGGTAAAATTATTCAATCAGATGTGACCACTATGACAGACCTGCCATGTATATGGCCCCTTTGAGATCTTGAATCAAAAAAATCTTAGCAAGTACAAACAACTCAATGACAAAGTTACGAATGCAAACACAATATTTTATATCAAACACTCTCCTTCCCCTCAATAATTAGGTTCCCAGGCCATTAACAAGACATCATACATAGACTCTGCTTCCCAAAACTACCATTCATACAAGTCAGTGTTGACAGAATGTTTAGATGTGGAGGAGTATTCAGGACTGTTTAAGCAGCCTCATATTGTACAAGGGGCTTTACCATTCTTGACTCATGTACCAACACAGTCCAAAAAAAAAAAAAAAAAAACACCCATGGGAACTCACAATACACAATCTTCTCCAAGCTTAGACAAACAAGCTCTATTGCAAAACCTAGTGAGCTGCATTACCGTATAATGCCTACACAGGCAACTACCAAGGAAGCATCCTAACCATCATGAAACCTCATGAATGACAGTTTTCTCAACATGAAGCCCACATAAGACTTGACTCAAAATGTATCCTGTTTCGACATTAGCATGTTACTTATGTAGTAGCATAATATTCATATAAGTATATACAATTTTATAATTTGATTGAAGTATATCGGAAGCTCCTAGCAACCAAACTGCAGAGGATAAACAATGCTACGCAATGCAAGCCTCAACAAAGAGGATCATTTACCATGTTTTGCACATTTGTCTAAGCAAATGTTTGCTAAAGTGCAAATCATTGATGCACTTTATTAACTTAAAATCCTGTTTATCATTACCTGTGTATCTCCCTGGCTGCCGTTACTGATGTCAAACACCAGCAAAATTAGAGTTTTGAGTTCCCTATCTGTCACTCACTCGACGTTGTGTCGATGAAGTGACACTAGGGGTCACTCTTGGGAGCCCCAAACACCTCTGATCTTTGAGAAAAGACCAATGGGAATTGGCGAGTGGAATTTGCATGCCACTCCCCCGGACATACGGGTATAAAAGTTGCTGGCTCGCAACCACTCATTCAGATTTTCTCTTCGGAGCCGAGCGGTTGTATTTCAGCAAGCTGAATTCCTCTGCCGATTCATTCACCTCTACAAAAGCTGTTGGATTTATGGCGCATTACAGCGGCTTCTCCCCCTCGCGCACCGGTGGAGTGCAGAGAACGCCCCTGGGTGCTTCGGCAGTCTAAAAGAGTATAAATTTTTGCAATAAAAGAGTATATTTTCCCTTCTAAAAGAGTGGCACTGACGGAGATCGTTTTTTTAAAGATGCCTCTCTTAATGTAGAGTTTATTTCCTGGTTGCGGTCGTTACCTCTCCGCTTCCGATGGCCACGATCGCTGTCTTACGTGCTTGGGCGCTGCCCACACGGAAACAGCGCTCGTGGACGGGTCATGTTCTCACTGCGAGAGCATGACCATGGCAACGTTGCGCTCCTTCGTTAGAGGGAAAGCCACCCCAGCAGCTCCCCACCTCGGTCCTTCTACCTATGGGTTTAAGGGCACGTCGGTTAGCACTGTTAGCCATCGTTATTGCGATCGCTTGACACCGCACATTTATGGCAGACATGACGCTGCGGGGGCGGGTCCCCAGCCCCTGCGCGCCCAGCTGCGGCACAACACACCCGCCCGGGTGGTTGTGACGGATTACGAGGACGGTTCCCTCCTCCCCCGTCGCTGACCAGTCCTATGGTGGGTACCCGGAGCCAGGTGAGTGCTTCAATGTCCCCAGACTCAGCATGGCCACGAGTTCGGGGTCCGAGCCCCCTCAACGTGGCGCCTCTGGCTCCGCCCCGCCACGAGTTCCCACCCGGCGGTACGTCCGACGCAATTGTCTCCTTGGTCCCTGTCACCCGGAGGCATGGCTTGCACTCCCCAACCCTTCACGATGGCTGACCGAGACTGTCCGACTCGGCTATGCGAGTCAGTTCGCCAGGCACCCGCCCAGGTTCAATGGCATCTGTTTTACCTCAAATGCAGGGTGACAACGCCGCTACACTGCCTGTGGAGATCGCGTCCCTTCTGCGAAAGGACGTGGTAGAGCCTGTCCCTTCAGCCGAAATGATGAAGGGGTTCTACAGCCCCTTCTTCATCGTACCATGGAAAGGCGGTGGGTTGCGGCCAATCCTGGACCTGTGAGTTCTAAACTGGGCCTTGCAAAGACTCCCGTTCAAGGAGGCATCAAGATTGGTTCGCGGCTGTAGACCTACGCGTACTTCAACTTCCAGTACAAGGTCCTCACCTTTGGTCGGTCCCTGTCGCTTCGCGTCTTCACGGAAGTCGCAGAGGCAGCCCTTGCCCCGCTAAGGGAAGTGGGCATCCGCATCCACAACTGTCTTGATGACTGGCTGGCTCTAGCTCACTCTTGAGACTTGTTGTGTGTGCACAGGGACCTGGTGCTCAGGCACCTCAGCCGGATGGGGCTTCAGGTTAACTGGGGAAAGAGCAGCTCTCCCCAGTACAGAGCATCTCTTTTCTCGGGTTGGAGTTAGACTCGGTCTCTACGATAGTGCGCCTCATGAGCGAGCGCACGCAGTCAGTGTTGAAGTTGTTCAGGTGGAGCACGGCGGTCCAACTGAAGCATTTTCAAAGGCTCCTGGGGCATATGGCATCCTTGAAGGCGGTCACACCACTCGGGTCGATGCATATGAGACCGCTTCAGCACTGGCGTCAGACTCGAGTCTGAGACACATTGCATGGTCATCACACCGATCTGCCGCTACCTGTTCAGCCCTTGGACGGGCCTTGCATTCCTGCGGGCAGGAGTCCCCTTAGTGCAAGTACCCCAGGCGCGTCGTGGTTCCGAAAGACGCCTCCGAGCGTGGCTGGGGCGCCATGTGCAACGGGCACACAGCCGCGGGCTTGTGTATAGCGCCTTTCCCCTCCCGGAGGCGAAGACGTGCGCTTTTCACCCCCAGTCGTGTTCACGAAGTCATAGACCCTGGATGTCCTTCCTCCTTAGCCCTGTGGCAGGCGAGTTTGCGGAGAAACTCGTTGCCGGCCCAGTACATGTGCTAACTTGGCCCTGTACTGGGGTAGGTGCTCCACATGCGCTGGTTATCTATATATAACCCTGTGTGATGTATATTCCGTGAGACGGTTCCCCCGTTGGTGAACCCGTGTCTTCCTTGGGCAGAGGCCCCTCTGCCCCCGGTCGCCGTGTTTGTAGAGCTCCTCCCCTCCGGGTAGGACCTACCATGGGGACTTCTCCACATGAGATACTGCCGACAAGACTCGGTAAGGCCATGTGACGTATTTCCACACAATTTCCTCCTCCTCAGGCAGGGTGTGGTTTCCGTGATGTCTTCCCCTTGGGAATGACATCCCCCCGACACGGACGCTATATGGCCCCCAGCTGAACGATTTTTCCTTTTGGGAAGAAGAAAGAGAAGAGGCCGCGGCTGGGGCAGCCTGTCCCCATTTTTGGGCAGTCGACTTGTCCCCGAGGTCCAGGGGACCATCCGAAACCCGTAGGAGTGTTGGGAGAGGTTACGTGACGGCCAGTTGCGCCGACTACGAGGCACGCAATGGCCTGTTCAGCTAGTTGTGGCGTTTCATATAGGGACCCCTAGTGTCACTACATCGACACAATGTCGAGTGAGTGACAGATAGGGAACGTCTTGGTTACTTTCATAACCTCCGTTCCCTGATGGTGGGAACGAGACATTGTGTCCCTCCTGCCACAACACTGAACTACCCACTGAAATGGCCGGGACCTTGTCTCGGCTCCTCAGCACAAAACCTGAATGAGTGGTTGCGAGCCAGCTCCTTTTATATATCCTTTTATTTGTATGTCCAGGGGAGTGGCATGCAAATTCCACTTGCCAATTCCCCTTGGCCTTTTTTCAAAGATCACAGGTGTATGGGGCTCCCAAGAATGACCCCTAGTGTCACTACATCGACACAACGTCTCGTTCCCTCCATCAGGGAACGGAGGTTACGAAAGTAACCAAGACATTTCCAAGCTGTAAGTCTGACATCAAGTTTTTCTATTGCACACCTTGTAGAAGACTGAAATAAAAATCAGATTAAAAAAAAAAACGAAACAGCATTAGAAAACATCATAATAATCTTTATACTTTTGGGAGCAGACATCATTTTGTGAGTATGCCTATGAAGCCTTAAAATGCTGTCTAGGTAGGTAGCTTACTAGATTTTGGAGCAGAGCTAAAAAATGAAAATTCTGTAATTATTTGCTCACACTCATTTTCAAAACCTTTGTGTCTTCTGTGGAACAAACACACACACAAAATGTTAGGCAGAATGTTAATGGGATAGTTCACCCGAAAATGAAAATTCTCTCATCATTTACTCACCCTTAAGCCATCCCAGATGTGTATGACTTTCTTTCTTCTGCAGAACACAAACAAAGATTTTTAGAAAAATATCTCAGCTCTGTAGGTCCATACAATGCAAGTGAATGGTGAGCAAAACTCAGAAGGTCCAAAAAGCACATAAAGGCAGCATAAAAGTAATCCATAAGTCTTCAGTGTTTAAATCCATGTCTTCAGTAGCGATTTGATAGGTGAAGGTGTGAAAGAGATCAATATTTAAGTCCTTTTTCACTACAAATATTAATCTTTGACCAGCCCCAACCAGTAGGTGGCTGAATGTGAAAGTGAAAGTCACTTCCACATACAAGTGTAGATTTACAGTTGGACTTAAATACTTATGTTTCTCACCTGCAAAAGATCATAATGCTTTTGAAGACATGGATTTAACCACTGGAGTCATATGGCTTACTTTTTTGCTGCCTTTATGTCTTTTTAGACCTTCTAAGTTCTGGTCACCATTCACTTGCATTGTATGGACCTACAGAGCTGAGATATTCTTATAAAAATCTTCGTTTGTGTTCTGCAGAAGAAAGAAAGACGTACACATCTGGGATAGCATGAGGGTGAGTAAATGATGAGAGAATTTTCATTTTTGGGTGAACTATGACTTTAAGAACTGATGGCGTCAGTCCCCATTCACATTTGTCATGTAGGAAAGAGCAGTGACAACATTCTTCAAAATTTCTCTTGTATTCCAAAGAAGAAAATAACGTCAAATGTGTCTGGTACAACATTAAAGTAAATGATGACCATAATCAAAGATAATTTCCATTTTTGGGCGAACAAACCCTTTAATACCTGAATATACAGTATAAGTTAAATGTATATAATAAAGAGATTTATGTATTATCATGACGTATTTAAAAACTTATTTGATTAGGAATTCTCTGCAGTTCAACATTGCCTTCTCCCACTAAATAAAAATAGCCTATAATGCCTAAATGAAAATGCAAATTTGGTCCAAACTGACACCTCTCATCCTTTGCCAGGCGAGATCTCAGTTTACTCTTAATAAAATCCTGAGACAGATCCTGATTAAAGAAAAATATTTGTGGCAAGCATGACCAGGCACGTAGGAGATATATTTAACCGGCTGTTAGGAACGTGAGCGTGGAGCCGAGGAGTGTCAGTATTACTGTAAGAGAGCATATTCATTCTGCCTTTGTCACTGTTCTCTGTTTGTCTTTCTCTCTCGTGTCTCTCTCTTTCTGTCTTCACGGTGGTTAATGCTCCAATACCCTTGGAATGTCATCCATACCTCCCTGTGATGAATAGTTGTCCAGTGTCAGACCATCAGAATTAATGATCTACAGAGACATTTACTGGAAAAGGCTCCTACTTTCAAGGAAAACAGGAACTCTAAGTTAATTAAACCTGGCAGAAGCAATAGGTGGGTGGCTGAGCAATGTTTAGCTAGCATGCTGCACACATCATCGGTGTGGCCTTGCTCACGTTCATTAAGGTTGCAATTACACTACAACTTACTGTGTTTACATTAATACTCCTCCAGAGTTATTTCTGTTATGCTTTATTTTATCCATCATTGTTTTCATTTTCCTGAAAATTGTTAGGTCTATAAAGACCACGGCCTGTATTCACAAAAAATCTTAAGTCTAAAAGTTGCTCCTAGTGTGGAAATTTAGGAGTAACTCTTAAAAATTAGGGCCGTGTCACTCCTAATTTTAGGACTCATAAAATTTTCATCTAAGTGTAATTCATGAAGCATGTTAATGCTAAAGTAGCTCCTGACAAATGATCCGAAGCATGCCTACTGTTGTCAGTCCACATCATAAACATTTTAGAATATTATCTTGACATACACCTTTTAAAAAGGCATCACCTGAATCGCAATTGAGTCAATGTATTGTAATGATATAACATTATAATATTATATCATTTATAATATTGACATTGATCTTTAATAAAGCAAAGTTAGATAGATAATCTATCTATCTATCTAATATTTGTTATATATATCTCGCTATTTGTCTATGATGAATATACTGACAAATAGTGCTTCCCTGTCTTCTTTGGGCGATTTAAAAGAGCACGCTCATAAAAGTCATCCATAGCAACGAGGTCAACTCCGCCTTACTCTTACATTAAGATTTCCTTATTAAAACTTGCTCTTAGCAGTTTTGTGAATAGCTTTTAGGAAAAAACTCTTAGCTAGGAACTTTTTGAAGAACTCCTAGTGGAAAGAGGAAAATCGTTGTGATATAGGCCCTGGACTTGACAAAACATACAGCTCATAATGGAATTCCATACAGTTCATAACGAAATAAAATAAGCTTCATGAAAATGAGGAATGTTTATTTTAATAAGTAATTTGACACATTCATGCAAGGGACTTTGAAAATTAATTAAATAAATTAACTACATAAATTAGGTCTGGGAAATTCAGCACACTAATTTCTGCGATTAATTGGGATTAACAGCATAGGTATAGTGCATCCAGAAAGTATTCACAGCGCTTCACTTTTTCCACATTTTGTTATGTTACAGCCTTATTCCAAAATGGATTAAATTAATTACTTTCCTCAAAATTCTACAAACAATACCCCATAATGACAACGTGAAAGAAGTTTGTTTGAAATCTTTGCAAATTTATTAAAAATAAAAAATGAAAAAATCACATGTACATAAGTACTCACAGCCTTTGCCATGACACTCAAAATTGAGCTCAGGTGCATCCTGTTTCCACTGATCATCCTTGAGATGTTTCTACAACTTGATTGGAGTCCACCTGTGGTAAATTCAGTTGATTGGACATGATTTGGAAAGGCACACCCCTGTCTATATAAGGTCCCACAGTTAACAGTGCGTGTCAGAGCACAAACCAAGCCATGAAGACCAAGGAATTGTCTGTAGACCTCCGAGACAGGATTGTATCGAGGCACAGATCTGGGGAAGGGTACAGAAAAATGTATGCAGCATTGAAGGTCCCAATGAGCACAGTGGCCTCCATCATCCGTAAATGGAAGAAGTTTGGAACCACCAGGACTCTTCCTAGAGCTGGCCGCCTGGCCAAACTGAGCACATCCTAGCACAGAAACTGACTGTGTGGAGCAGTGCATGATTATTTATTATGCATGACACATGTCCCACACGGACCACCCAAACTTCACCCGCAAGTGGTGAGCCATGTGTGGGAGAGATGAGGGAAGCTGCCGTATCTCATCGCATCACCCAAAAACACTCACTGTCATCTGAACCAGTGTCAAAAGCTAAAACGTGCGAGAGAGAGACTCAGATGGTGTGTGATAGAGACCGAATGGCAGATTTTGTGAGAGTTTAAACTTCAGCAAATTAAACGTACAGCACTTAATATGTTTTACAGTATATCTGTATGTGTAGTGTCTAATAATGCATTGGCAAAGTACACTTAAGTTTATTTTGTCAATAAAGCTTGAAATGCTCCAGCCAGGTCTCTTAAGCAACCAAATTGGCCCGGTTGCTAGGGAGGGTAGAGTCACATGGGGTAACCTCCTCGTGGTCACTAAAATGTGTGGTTCTCGCTCTCGGTGTGGCATGTGGTGAGTTGTGCATGGATGCCACAGAGAATAGCGTGAAGCCTCCACACGTGCTAGGTCTCCGCGGTAACGCGCTCAACAAGCCACATGATAAGATGCGCGGATTGACGGTCTCAGACGCGGAGGTAACTGAGATGCATCCTCCGCTACCCGGATTGAGGCAAGTCATTACGCCACAATGAGGACCTAGAGCACATTGGTAATTGGGCATTCCAAATTGGGGAGAAAAAATATATACAGTTGTGCTCAAAAGTCTGCATACCCTGGCAGAAATTGTGAAATTGATTTTGAAAATATGACTGATCATGCAAAAAACTGTGTTTTATTTAAGGATAGTGATCATATGAAGCCATTTATTATCACATAGTTGTTTGGCTCCTTTTTAAATCATAATGATAACAGAAATCACCCAAATGGCCCTGATCAAAAGTTTACATACCCTTGAATGTTTGGCCTTGTTACAGACACACAAGGTGACACACACAGGTTTAAATGGCAATTAAAGGTTAATTTCCCACACCTGTGGCTTTTTAAATTGCAATTAGCATCTGTGTATAAATAGTCAATGAGTTTGTTAGCTCTCACGTGGATGCACTGAGCAGGCTAGATACTGAGCCATGGGGAGCAGAAAAGAACTGTCAAAAGACCTGCGTAACAAGGTAATGGAACTTTATAAAGATGGAAAAGGATATAAAAAGATATCCAAAGCCTTGAAAATTCCAGTCAGTACTGTTCAATCACTTATTAAGAAGTGGAAAATTCGGGGATCTCTTGATACCAAGCCAAGGTCAGGTAGACCAAGAAAGATTTCAGCCACAACTGCCAGAAGAATTGTTTGGGATACATAGAAAAACCCACCGGTAACCTCAGGAGAAATACAGGTTGCTCTGGAAAAAGACGATGTGGTTGTTTCAAGGAGCACAATACGACGATACTTGAACAAAAATGAGCTGCATGGTCGAGTTGCCAGAAAGAAGCCTTTACTGCGCCAATGCCACAAAAAAGCCCGGATACAATATGCCCGACAACACCTTGACACGCCTCACAGCTTCTGGCACACTGTAATTGACGAGACCAAAATAGAGCTTTATGGTCACAACCATAAGCGCTATGTTTGGAGAGGGGTCAACAAGGCCTATAGTGAAAAGAATACCATCCCCACTGTGAAGCATGGTGGTGGCTCACTGATGTTTTGGGGGTGTGTGAGCTCTAAAGGCATGGGGAATCTTGTGAAAATTGATGGCAAGATGAATGCAGCATGTTATCAGAAAATACTAGCAGACAATTTGCATTCTTCTGCACAAAAGCTGCACATGGGACGCTCTTGGACTTTCCAGCACGACAATGACCCTAAGCACAAGGCCAAGCTGACCCTCCAGTGGTTACATCAGAAAAAGGTGAAGGTTCTGGAGTGGCCATCACAGTCTCCTGTCCTTAATATCATCGAGCCACTCTGGGGAGATCCCAAACGTGCGGTTCATGCAAGACGACCAAAGACTTTGCATGACCTGGAGGCATTTTGCCAAGACAAATGGGCAGCTATACCACCTGCAAGAATTTGGGGCCTCATAGACAACTATTACAAAAGACTGCACACTGTCATTGATGATAAAGGGGGCAATACACATTATTAAGAACTAAGGGTATGCAGACTTTTGAACAGGGGTCATTTCATTTTTTTCTTTGTTGCCATGTTTTGTTTTATGATTTTGCCATTCTGTTATAACCTACAGTTGAATATGAATCCCATAAGAAATAAAAGAAATGTGTTTGGCCTGCACAGTTTTCTTTAAAAATGGTACATATATTACCAATTCTCCAAGGGTATGCAAACTTTTGAGCACAACTGTATATATAAAATAAAGCTTGAAATGAATAGAATCTGGCCATTTGATTGTTTTATTACAAAAAATTGTTTTGGGTTGGGTCCCCCTTGGTGTTTTTCATCGTTCGCTAAGCCTGAGGTCATTTTTATCGTTCCCTTTTGGCTGCGGGTCCCCTCTCAAACCCTACCCTCCCTGTAGTTATGCCACTGCTTCCCATGCCTTCAATAACTTTACCTGTTTTTGTAAGTGAAAGTGATTTGAAAAGTGGCCCAAATCGGTTGCCAAAAACTCAGATCGTATTAGTTTTCGCTGTTTGGATACATGCAATAAGATCCAATCTGTACCAGATGTGTGCATTTTTTATTTTTTAGAATTGGTTGACAATGTAAATGCAGCCTTAAAGAGAGAAGCAAAATGAGGCTAAATACATAAATGAAACTGTTCAAACCATAAAACTTTCAATGAAAGATGTCAACGGACTGGATACTGTATGTTTCCTTATAATTTTAACACAAGTCTACAAAATTTAAATTGTGTCTTTAGAGAACAAACAATTGGCACAGGGCGCACAGTGTCATCATAATGGCATTTACGATTAACAAAGTTGGTCGTTACAGAACCTTTTCAACAATCACTCCAGACTAGCAACAGCCAATCTGCCACTGACCCAGAACTGTGCTCAGGTGGTAAAAGGGGTAAGCTTCTCTGATGAATTACACTTCCAATCAGATCTGACTGGAACTCTAGATTGTCTGTTTGCACAAAAGGCACATCTCCAATCAGTATATCATGGGTCTCTGGGGGTTTAGCACAGACCGGAAATGCCATGAAAAGGCTGCGTTATTGTGCCAGTCACCTTTAGTTTACAAAGCCATTCCTTGGAACAGGGTGGCAAACCCTACTTGCCTCAGAAACGAGGCCCAATTATCATCAGTGCTGTCTGGGTCTGTGGTGGCAACAGATGGCCTCTGTTAAGTGCAGGCATTTACCCAATGACTCCCCTAACGTGAGTCACTGATAACCTTATCAAACGTTATTAATGACTGATATTAATGAAATAGTTCACCAAAAAATTTCAGTTCTGTCCTTCATATCATTCCAAACCTGTTTAACTTTCTTCCATTGATCAACATAAATTGTGCAGAAAAAGACCACAATTTAAGTTATCATTCATTGTATGTGCATATTCAATCTTGACGTCAATCAGTACGTTTACATGCAAAGTCAAGCAACAGTATTAATCTGTCTGCCCAAGTATACATGACACAATGTGTAATTGAATATATGAAGGAAGTCAGAAGAGGAAGTGCTAAAGGAAATGAAATATTATATTCATAGTTTAAGGAAATATTATATTTTAAAGTTTTGGTAGACGTGCAAAGAAAATTGTAGGCAACTGTCTAATCAACACATTTAAGACCCAGCAGAAATCTCCGTCAACCGGTCGTTTCGGCAGTAAACTGAACCAAAGCATTAGCGGCTACTTACAGTACATCATCACCTATTGCTTTCCAGGACTACAGGGCAAACAATGTCAGGTTAATTACTTTTAAAGCATGATTGTGTTGCAGATAGTGAAAGTCATTATGTTATGTCATACCTTTGTATGGATAGTAGCATTTTCTTACAGTTGCATGAGCGCCACCTGTGCACTCTCTCGCGCTCTCTTTGCACATATTCAGCACAGGGAGAGAGAGTGATGAGAGGGAGTTAACAATCCCGACAATGAGGGTTAAGAGGAAAATTGACGTGATTGGTTTATGTAGTACTCTCGCTTGTTGTTTTACTTGTCAAATGACAGAGAAGATGTAGAATTATCTGTCAATGTTTTTAAAATGTGGTAAATTACTGAATTATTTCGATACACAATCACTTCACTCTATCAGGAACCCCCAGGAGTTCCCCTACGAACCCCTGTTTGGGATACCCTGCCTAACAGGCCTAGACAGATACTTAAAACATGGGCCCTATTCAATAAAAGGACAATAGTGTTAACAAGCTCAAAAAGAAGCCTTTGGGTAGTTCAACCACACACAAGAACTTCCTTTGCATACACTTAACACCATATAACAAGATGAAGAATGAAGAGAAGACTGCATACTCACTTAATTTGAACTTGTGGATGTGTAATTGGGATTCAAGAGTGAAAAGCGAGATTTCGATCTGTTTCTCACTCAAAGATATCATATGGCATAAGATTTGAAATATTGCGCACTATAGTGCATCTGGACTCATTTTACCGTACTTTTTACCATTTACGGAGTCTGACTGCTATGGTCAACATCTACTTTCATTGTATAGACAAGAGCAGCCAGGACATTCTGCAAGACAACTTCTTAATACAAACTTCTTTTGAGTGACATGAGGGGGAGTAGATGATGACAGAATTTTAATTTTTAAGTGAACGATTCCTTTATTCAACACATGTCATGTAGAATCCAATATAAGATCAGAGAAAGGAGTAAAATATAAGAAGCAGGAGACATAAACAAAAATCTCCATATCTAAATGGGCTATTTTTTTTCTCCATACAGTGGAGAAAAGAGTTATGGCAGCTCAGCATCAAATTTAATGCGGCGCCTAACAATTGCACTCATGCATGACTTGCTAGGAAAGCCCTTTCATTGAGAAGATCTTGGTGATCAAATCAACAGCAGTTTTATTAGGTGTTGAGATAACGCTTCAGCTGTATTGTTACCACCTTGATAATGAATATGTAGGTGTGTTTTCTGTACGGGCATTGAGGCATGTAAAGGTATCTTCTGTGGGTACTTTTCAGTAGAGCTGGACAATATTTTGAATATTCATGGTATATTTGCAATATATTCCCAACTACGATATAGTCACAACTAAGCAAC
Source organism: Myxocyprinus asiaticus (assembly GCF_019703515.2). NCBI lineage: Eukaryota > Metazoa > Chordata > Actinopteri > Cypriniformes > Catostomidae > Myxocyprinus > Myxocyprinus asiaticus. Next base: position 33,579,050 of record NC_059373.1, read on the forward strand.
ATCGTGAATGTTGCAATGCTTTTAATGTTTTTAATTTGCTAACTACATTTTCTTAAAAGTGTGTCATTTAAGTAGTTTAGCGATCCCTCCTTGTTTTCATATTCATGACATATTTGCAATTTACTTTATTCACAGCTACGTTATGTTCACATCTAAGCAACATTGTGAATATTGCAATTACTTTAATGTAGTTTTTCTTTGGTTATAAAGCTTTCTAAATAGCGTGTGATTAGAGTAGTTTTGCAGTCTATCCTTGCTTCGATGTCCATGATATATTTGCAATACATCTGCAAGTACAATACAGTCACAACAAAGTAAAATTGTGAATATTTTAATGATTTTAATAATGTTTTTTTTTTTTTTTGGGTTGTCACGTTTTCTAAAGAGCATGTCACCATATGATCATCATGATGGCGCCACGGATGGCTGCCTCGGTGTGGAGCTCCTCAGTTCTTTTGTTGTTTTTGTTTGTTTGTCCTGTGTTTAGTAATCTTTTTCCAGTCAGTTTTAACAGAGACGAACTGCTAAACATTCGACAGCATATACCAGACAATCTTTTCCCGGTTTTCAAATATTCAGACGTTTTGTTAGACATTTTAGTTAGAGGCGCAGCTCTGCTGTTCAAGAGACGCAGGCGAGGGAAACGAGCAGGCGCGCTGGTCAAACTCCGTAGGCACGGATTTCGAACAGCGCTGCTGAACATTCATCTTGTGAATCTTCACTCTCTTCCTAACAAAACCTATGACCTACATCTCCTCACCCACAAAAACAAGGACTTTTCAACCTCTGCTGCCTTGTGCTTCACAGAAACCTGGCTGAGTGAAGCCATTCCGGACAGCGCGTTACATCTGCCGGGCTTTCAGCTGTTCAGAGCGGATCGCATCACGGCGTTACGGGGAAAACGAGAGGCGGTGGGACATGCTTTTATATCAATGAAAGTTGGTGTACAGATGTAACAACGTTAAAGAGGATGTGCTGTCCTAATTTGGAAGCGCTCTTTATTAACTGTAAGCCTTTCTACTCGCCGCGGGAGTTTTCTTCGTTTATTCTGGTGTGTACATTGCGCCAAACGCGTGTTTGAATGCAGTGCTGCAATGCGGTGCTACTGTTACATCATATATCAGTTTCTGTGAGGATATGTGCATTCCTACTAGGACTTATTTAAAGTTCAACAATGACAAACCGTGGTTTACAGCAGAGCTCAGGCAGCTTCGTCAGGCCAAAGAGGATGCTTACAGGGGTGGGGATAAAGTCTTGACAATCAGGCCAGGAACACACTGAACAGGGAAATCAGAGTGGCTAAAAGAACATACTCTGAGAAGCTGAAAAACAAGTTTTCAGCTAACGACCCTGCATCAGTGTGGAGTGGCATGAAACAACTCACGAATTACAGGACTCCTACCCCCAACCCTGTAGGGAACCAACAACTGGCTGACGACCTGAATGTGTTCTACTGCAGATTTGAAAGGCCCAATCTCACACCCCACACCCACTCTGACCTTCACACAAACACCAACACATCCTGCATCCCCCCTCCTCCCCCCTCCTGCTACTCAACCCGCACTTAAGATCTGTGAAGATGATGTGAGCCGCGTCTTTCGGAAACAAAAGACAAGGAAGGCTTCAGGCCCAGATGGCGTCTCACCAGCGTGTTTTTGATCCTGTGCTAACCAGCTGGCCCCCATCTTCACACAGATCTTCAATAGATCACTGGAGCAGTGTGAAGTCCCATGCTGCTTCAAATGCTCAATCATTATTCCTGTCCCAAAGAAACCAAAAATCACAGGACTTAATGACTACAGACCTGTCACCCTGACGTCTGTGGTCATGAAATCATTTGAGAAACTGGTGTTGGCCCACCTGAAGAACATCACTGGACCCTTTCTAGATCCCCTTCAATTTGCTTATCGAGCAAACAGGTCTGTGGATGATGCAATCAATATAGGATTGCATCATATCCTGCAACATCTGGACAGACCAGGGACATATGCAAGGATCCTTTTTGTGGACTTCAGTTCAGCTTTCAACACCATCATCCCAGCTATACTCCAGAATAAATTACACTAACTCTCTGTTCCCATGTCTATCTGTCAGTGGATTACCAGCTTTCAGACGGACAGGCAGCAGCCTGTAAGACAGGCGAAACTCACTTCTAGCACCTGTACAATCAGTACTGGTGCCCCCCAGGGATGTGTGCTCTCCCCACTACTCTTCTCCCTCTACACCAATGACTGCATCGCCAAGGACCCCTCTGTCAAGCTCCTGAAGTTTGCAGACGACACCACTGTCATCGGCCTCATCCGAGATGACGATGAGTCTGCATACAGAAGGGAGGTTGAACAGCTGGCTGTCTGGTGCAGTCAAAACAACCTAGAGCTGAACACGCTCAAAACGGTGGAGATCATTGTGGACTTTAGGAGGAACACCCCAACACTGACCCCCCTCACCATTCTAAACAGCACTGTGGCAGCAGTGGAGTCATTCAGGTTCCTGGGCACTACCATCTCACAGGACCTGAAGTGGGAGACCCACATTGACTCCATTGTGAAAAAGGTCCAGCAGAGGTTGTACTTCCTTCGCCAGCTGAGGAAATTCAATCTGCCACAGGCGCTGCTGATACAGTTTTACTCAGCAGTCATTGAGTCTGTCCTCTGCACTTCAATAACTGTCTAGTTTGATTCAGCTATGAAATCAGACATCAGAAGACTACAAAAGGACAGTTCGGATTGCTGAGAGGATTATTGGTTGCCCCCCCTTCAAGAACTAAACACTTCCAGAGTGAGGAAAAAGGCTGGAATAATCACTCTGGACCCCTCACCCTGCCCACTACCTTTTTGAACTGTTGCCTTCTGGCAGACGCTTCAGAGCTCTGAGCACCAGAACCGTCAGTCACAGGAACAGTTTTTTCCCTCAGGCTATCCATCTCATGAACAGTTAAATTGCCCCATTGAGCAATAACTATGTGCAATACACAGTATAGTCTTTCTTATATTTATCCAACACATCCAACCTCTTCTGCCATTTCATTCCTCTGGGGAAAAAAAAAACTGTCATTGTACGTAACAGATTTGTATTTGCACTGTACATAACTGATAACAGATTGTATTAGATCTGCACTACCCATGTGTATGTATGTATGTGTGTGTCTGTACGTATGTGTATAATTATATATATATTTTTTTATTATTATCTATGTCTTGCTGCTGTTTGTATTGTTTTTGTATTGTTGTACACTGGAAGCTCCTGTCACCAAGACAAATTCCTTGTATGTGTAAGCATACTTGGCAATAAAGCTGATTCTGATTCTGATTCATTAGTTTTGTGATCACATGTCAATTTTAATGATATATTTGCAATATGTTCGCAACTATGGTATAGTTGCAACTAAGCAACATAGTGAATACACAATGATTTGAATGTGGTTTTATTTAGTTATTAACTTTTTTCTAAACAGCATGTCATTAGATTAGTTTCACAATTCTTTTTTGTCTCAATATTCATGATATATTTGCAATATATTCGCAATTATGATATAGTTGCAACTTAGCAAAATCATGAATATCGCAATGATTTTAATGCAGTTTTTATTTAGTTACTTTTTTCTAAACATTGTGTCATTAGGTTAATTTTGCAATCTCTCCTTGTCTCAATAATCATGATATATTTGTAATATATTCGCAACTGCAATATAGTTGCAACTAAGCACCATCATGAATATCGCAATGATTTTAAAACTATTCTAAAACTATTTTTTAAAACTAGTTCTAATTTGGTCATAAATTTGTCTAAATAGCATGTCAGACTAGATTGGCAATCCCTCCCTGTCTTTTTCATTTAATCAATTCTGTGATTCAGTTATTTGTTTGGTTCACCACTCATATCAAAAATGTTCCCTGTATGGCATTTTTCACGTCATAAAAATGCATGCAGATATTGCTGTTTATTACTATTTACTGTTATATTGGTGTATATAAAAGAAAAAGATTACATTTTATATTTTTCACACCACTTTGTGTGAAAAAAGTGTAAAAACCTGCCTTGATTATTATTACTTCTTGCGTTAAACATTTTAAAACTACTTGGCTACAATGACTGCTTGTTTGAAATGATTCACGCCCTACTGTTGAGATCGGGGACATGGTACCTGTTTGTGGGAATATTGTGTTTTCGTGTCCAAATGTTGTATCTGTGTGCTTCTTTTTCCGACAGCTCTGGTCCATTTTAAATTAAAACATACAATTCATTCGACAGGTGACAGGTCCCGTCACACCTACTCGGCTTTGTGCATTTGGACAGAGGTACCCTGTCGCTATGGAAACACCCCAGTTTCTGTGCTGTGGCGTTCAATCATGGTGGCCCAGAGGATAGAATTATTAAAGTATTCACCCAGTTGAACCACTGTGTGGAGCGAAGCCCATCTCTGAGGTAATTCCTCCTTGGAAATATCAGACGTAGATGTCCATTACGCACAATGGATGTTGGTAGACAGCTCCCACAGAAAAGGCACAGGATGCGTCATGGAAATGTATAATTTATTAGTGGTGCTGCTTGCTAAGGCAAGGATCACTATTACAATTGTTCATATGCATGGTTGGGGATTTTTCAAAACCCCAAACAATGGGTATTCAACGTCAGCATGTAACTCATCCACTGTTTTGCTTCAGACATGAATGACCTCAAATAATGTGACTTGTTGAGGCAACTTTTCTAGACAATCAGACTTAAAATGTTTGCCTGGCGGATAACAAAACGGGCAACAAAACCTCATAGTCATATCTATGGACCAGAGTTATTTATATTGGCTTCTGACTTGGGCTAATGAGTAACCACCTAGCAGCCATCCAGAATACACTAGCAATATCATAGCAATGCCACTGCGACCACCCAGAACACACTAACATCATGGTGGCGAGTTTTCACGGGAAAACGGCACTCACATTTTCATCAGAAAATGAAAAAATCTAGTTTCTTTCTTCTGAACAGTAATGAAACAATCTCATAGACTTACCCGAGCCATATCTACCCTTACGAAACAAAAATATATGTGAATATATTGGAAAATATAATGTGATATATAAAATAATACATTTTCATATATGGGAATCTAGTGCTTATATTTTTCAATATTCTGCAATATACGCATGAACCATGTATGGCTATATATTGATACATATAAAAAATATATATAGCAATAACAAAACAAAAATATACTACATTTTTATATGTAAAAACATTTTTACATTTTCTCTTTCATTAGTTAATGCATGGGTTTACATATAGCATTAAATGTCTCAAAAATATATTCCCAATATGCCTGCAAAGGTCCTCAGTTCTTTACAGATTCAGTCAAATGAAGACATAAATGTAAATTCAGTGACAGATTTGCTTTCCACATAGTATTTCAAACTGTTGGACAAAATCAACAACCATTTTTTTTTCTTTTTTTCACACATTAATATATATATATTATTAATACATAATATATATTACAGAATATATTTCTCTCAGATTTGTGTATATATACTGTATTTAACATACATGTTCCCATATATATGTTAAAATATAGTGCACATATGTTCAAATGTATTTATACTCAATATTTACAAATATATAATTACATAAATATTCACATATAAGGATATATATTACAGTATATATTTCCTCAGAATTGTGTACATTTATTGCTCATACATATTTCCATATACTGTAAATGTGACTATATGTACAACATATATGTTAAAATATATTTAAGCACACACTACCATTTGTTATCACATGCACATCTATATATTATGAAGTGTATTACTGAATATAAAATGACATACATTACAATATATAAGGACATATATTGTCATATATTTCCCAATATATGAAAAGCGGCAATTCCTTTTGTATTACTCAGTATATTGTAATATATTAACACAATGTATTATTCTATATAATTATGAACATACTGAAAATGATTTAATATATTGAGCCTTAATATATAAGGAAATATATTTTCTTTGTGTAAGGGTAGGGACCTGAATATTTTAGAGATTAGGAGTGGGCTGGTTGCTAGGGTGGGTAGAGTCACGTTGGGTTAACCACCTCGTGGTCACTATAATGTGGTTCTTGCTCTCGGTGGGGCGAGTGGTGAGTTGTGTGTGGATGCCGCAGAGAACAGCGTGAAGCCTCCACACGCGCTAGGTCTCCGCGGTAACGCGCTCAACAAGCCACGTGATAAAATACGCGGATTGATGGTCTCAGACGCGGAGGCAACGGAGATTCGTCCTCCACCACCCGGATTAAGGTGAGTCACTAAGCCACCACAAGGATTTAAGAGCACATTGGGAATTGGGCATTCCAAATTGGGGAGAAAAGGGGAGAAAAAAAAACTGTTCACATTTTCTGCTTTATTAAAAAACCTGTGTTGTTAAAAAAACAAGCTTTTATTTAACACTCCTGATATAATCATGTGTGACATAAATGTGAAAAAAAAAAAAAAAACACATTTCAGACCAACATTAGTACATCTTTAAAATGATGAAAATGATCCATTTCCTTCATTATATCTGATAACACAACAACATCCCTGAGGACACTAAATGCTGGCATATTTCTCTTGTTCATTGTCCCTCTTTTCACACAAAGAGACACAAATTCCAGCTTTGATTGAGTAAACAATGCTCTGGGGTAAACACTGACGTGAAAGGCACAAATTCAGGATGTAATCTAGCACTTGGACAAAATCATGCCATTTGAATTAGCTCCTATGCCTACATCTCAGCCAGAGCACTGACGTTCACAACCAGACTTACCAGCACTGCACTGACAATCACTGTACTCACCTCAAAACACATCTACTCCTTACATACCATATGACTACTTAAAAACCTCAAAAAGAGACAGTAAAGCAGCAAAACCAATGAAAACATCAAGGCTTCATTGCAGAGAAAGTTTATCATGTGAATGATTCACTCTGCAGTGTCATGAAAATTGTGTTGTGACGTAGTCAAATATCAAATATTTACAATATATTCAATATTATTTTGTTGCCAATATAAAATCCTCAGCATGACTTGAGCTAAAGGGACCTTTTTTAAGAGCACTAGCGCTATACAATAATAGTATGCGCATAGTCAATTGGCATGGCCATTAAGTTTTGAGTATTTTCGTCCAAGCATGCGCTGTAGGCGCAAGTGGGTTTGGCAAAATTGCGTGCGCAAAGTGTGAATGGGCTGGGTCAAGTGCAATTTAATTCTGAGATTCTTCTCCGGTTATTGCACCATCTGTGTCCTATTATATAGTCCATTTCCTCAAGCACCAGCGATATAAACAAAGACAGTGCATTCATAAGAAGTTGGTAGTGTATATGGACTGTATGCAATGAATTAGAAGAATAGAAATATGGACTCACTTTCTTTTGTGTGTCTTTGTTGAATGTCAGGCATATTTCTCTGACAGTGACACACTCCATTCATACACATGGTAAATGTAGTTCTCGTCAGTTTATTGATATACGCTCCATTAAATTATAGAGAATGTAAGTATTATTAATCATACTGATCAAGTCTAAATTAAATTAATTTATTAAAACACACCAAAAAATTTAAATAAACCAAACATATTCCAAAATACAAATTACACTTGAAACAAAATGGAAATATACTCTATAAATAACGAAGTGGTCAAAAAATCCTATATAATCACCTCCCGTAAAATCCTTTATTTTATCATTCATATCCTTTATATAACATTTAACCCTCTCCAACTTCTTTCACTTGCCCCTTTTTTACTGACTTATAAATGACTACGTGAACAGGTGAATTTTTTTGTAATACAAATTACATCATAAATACAACTGTAAATATAAACAAAAATAATAACTGAAAAATAAACATAGTTTAACACAAATCTCATACATTTTTGTTTCATAAGATGGCTACAACTCTGATTGTCAGGGACTTAATTTGATGTTCCACTATATTTTCAAATTAAAAATATGAACTTTATTACCACCTGCTGGTGGAATCTCCAAACTGCAAATGTAGCAACTGAGTTCAGACTTTGCACTGAAAACAGATGTGGTTTACAGAAGTCTCAGTGTGATAACCTACTTCTCAGGAAAGTAGCAGATTGCGCTTTGCGGCACTTCTTTTACATAAAATGCGCCTACAGTTTGCATGCATACACTCACAGATAGCACAATCACTCCCATCCATGGCCACTTGCACTTTGTGCTGACACGAAAATTGTGCTTAGAATTAGTGCATGGGGAAAATTTGAGATGTTGCACACAATCGTTGCGCGTTGTGCTGTGCCTAGCATAGATAGATAGCATAAATAGAGCCCAATATTAGTATATAAAGTCAAGCAAACTGCTGTTTGGTAGCAGCATCCACTGTCAAAAGTCAAGTCTGTATTAATTACCATGGATCAGCAGAACAGGGTAGAGCCGAGGGAGATTTGCAAGTACAGTGTCTCTGTTAAATTTACCATCTGGCTCTGTTTCAGTTAAGCCTGCAAACTGATTGATTACATCATGCTTACACATGAGAAATAGCTGGGTGGCGGTCAATAAAAGTTTAACTCTGTTTAATGTGTAATACAAAATAAATTAAATAATTTAATATTAAAATATTTGTTTTTCATCAGAACATCATTTGTCCCCATAAATCACCATTACATTTAAATTAGTTATTTAGAATAAAAAAAAATCAAATTTTATCTAAAAAAAAAAAAAAAATATGTCACTGTTTTTGAAGTTAATTTTTTTTCTGAATGCTGAATTTCTAAGAAAAAGCAGAATTTGTCTTTCTATCTCTTTCTTTTCAACCCTGATATACAGTGACATTTCCCCTTTTAAAAATAATGCCTCAATATTTCAACATTTCAGTTTTTCAATATTCAATTTTTCTGTAGCCACAAAGTGTTTAGCCATTTTTGCACTGACCTTCATTTTACACCACTTGTTGTGAGTTGGCACAAAACGTTTTGAAAAAGAAATGTCTTGAGTTATTACTATTTTTATCCATTGTAGTGTGATACAGTACACTACCGGTCAAAAGTTTTGAAACACTTACTCATTCTTTGTTATAAATTATTTTATTTTTTTCACATTTTAGAATAATAGTAAAGTCATCAAAACTATGGAATAACATAAATGGAACTATGGGAATTATGTTGTGACTAAACAAAATCCAAAATAAATCAAACTGTGTTTTATTTTAACATCTTCAAAGTAGTCACCCTTTGCCTAGAATTTGCAGACATGTACTCTTGACATTTTCTCAACCAACCTCTTGAGGTATCACCCTGGGATGCTTTTTAAACAGTATTGAAGGAGTTCCCATCTATGTTGGGCACTTAGTGGCTGCTTTTCTTTATTATTTGGTCCAAGTCATCCATTTCAAAAACTTTTTTTATTACATTTTAGTTTTATAATGAAATAAATTAATATGGTGGCACAATTATATTTTTGTCTACAAAACTAATTTCAAACATTTAAGCATACGCCTTCAGATCAAAAGATTTTTAAGATCACGTGAAACATTTCAGGCAAGTGTTTCAAAACTTTTGACCAGTAGTGTATATAGTGAAGGCACCGTGATGGCACACTGAAACTGAGTTCCCTATCTGTCACTCACTCGACGTTGGTGTCGATGTAGTGACACTAGGGGTCACTCTTGGGAGCCCGAGACACCTCTGGTCTTTGATAAAAGGCCAATGAAAATTGGCGAGTGGTATTTGCATGCCACTCCCCCGAACATACGGGTATAAAAGGAGCTGGTATGCAACCACTCATTCAGATTTTCTCTTTGGAGCCGAACGGTCATGCTCACTGAGCTGAATAGCACTGTTCATTCACCTCTGCTGGATCTGACGGCGCATTTCAGCGGCTTCTCCCTCCTCTGCACTGGTGCACCGCAGAGAACGCCCCTGGGCGCTTCGGCAGAAAACCTAGAGAGTATATTTTCTGAAAGAGCGTTTTTCCCCTCTAAAAGAGTATATTTCTCTAAAAGAGCGCACACACGGAACGTCTTTTTAAAGATGCGTCTTTCTAAAGATGCCTTTCCGTTCGTATGTTATTCCTGGTTGCGGTCGTTTTCTCTCAACTTCGGATGGTCATGATCGCTGTCTTTCGTGTCTGGGCGCGACCCACACGGAGGCAGCGTTTATGAATGGTTCATGTTCTCACTGCGAGAACATGACATGGCAACGTTGCGGTTGACCTGGTGCTCTCGCACCTCAGCCGGCTAGGGCTTCGGGTCAACTGGGAAAAGAGCAAGCTCCTCCCGATTCAGAGCATCTCTTTTCTCGGTCTGGAGTTGGACTCAGTCTCCCTGACGGCGCGCCTTACGAACGAGCGCGCCCAGTCGGTGCTGACCTGTTTGAAGGCGTTCAAACAGAAAACAGCGGTTCCACTGAAACTTTTTCAGAGGCTCCTGGGGCATATGGCATCCTCGGCGGTGGCCACCCCGCTCGGGTTGATGCATATGAGGCCGCTTCAGCACTGGCTCCAGACTCGAGTCCCAAGACGGGCATGGCACCACGGGACACACCGCGTGGCCATTACGTCGGTCTGTCACCGTCTTTTCAGCCCTTGGACCGACCTCTCGTTTCTACGAGCAGGTGTTCCCCTAGAACTGGTCTCCAGGCGCGTCGTGGACATGACAGACGCCTTCAAAACGGGCTGGGGCGCTGTTTGCAACGGGCACGCAGCCACCGGCCTCTGGACGGGTCCGCGGCTGCGTTGGCACATCAACTGCCTCGAGTTACTGGCAATTCTGCTCGCCCTGCGGAGGTTCCGGCCATTGAACCAGGGCAAGCACGTGCTAGTTCGGACAGACAGCACGGCAGCGGTAGCATATGTCAACCGCCAAGGCGGTCTGCGCTCCCGCTGTATGTTACAACTCGCCCGCCGTCTCCTCCTCCGGAGTCAGCAGCACCTCAAGTCGCTGTGAGCCACTCATATCCCGGGCAACCTCAATGCTACAGCGGACGTGCTGTCACGGCTGGTTTCCTGCAGGGGAGAGTGGAGACTCCACCCCCAGGTGGTCCAGCTGATTTGGAGTCGATTCGGTCAGGCACAGGTGGACCTGTTCGCCTCCCAAGAATCCTCCCACTGCCCGCTCTGGTACACCCTCACCGAGGCTCCCCTCGGCATAGACGCACTGGCACACAGCTGGCCCCCTGGCATTCGCAAATACGCGTTTCCCCCAGTGAGCCTACTTGCACAGACTCTGTGCAAGGTCAGGGAGGACGAGGAGCAGGTCGTCCTGGTAGCACCCTACTGGCCCACACAGACATGGTTCTCGGACCTCAAGCTCCTCGTGACAGCTCCCCCCTGGCAAATTCCCCTGAGGAAGGACCTTCTTTCTCAGTGACGGGGCACCCTCTGGCACCCGCGCCCAGACCTCTGGAATCTCCATGTCTGGTCCCTGGACGGGATGCGGAAGACCTAGGTGGCCTACCACCTGCAGTGGTAGACACGATCACTCAGGCTAGGGCCCCCTCTACGAGGCGCCTGTATGCCTTGAAGTGGCGTCTGTTCGCTAAGTGGTGTTCTTCTCGACACGAAGACCCCCAGAGATGCGCAGTCGGATCAGTGCTTTCCTTCCTGCAGGAGAGGTTGGAAGGGAGGCTGTCCCCTTCCACCTTGAAGGTGTACGTTGCTGCCATGGCAGCATACCACGACGCAGTTGACGGTAAGTCCTTAGGGAAGCACGACCTGATCATCAGGTTCCTAAGAGGTGCTAGGAGGCTGAATCCCTCCAGGCCGCGCCTCGTTCCCTCATCGGACCTCTGTTTTTTTCAGGGTCTACAGAGAGCCCCCTTTGAGCTTTGCAGTCAGCCGAGCTTAAGGCACTCTACTTGAAGACTGCCCTCCTGACTGCGCTCACTTCCATCAAGAGGGTAGGTGACCTGCAAGCGTTCTCTGTCAGCGAAACGTGCCTGGAGTTCGGTCCGGGCTATTCTCACGTGATCCTGAGACCCCGACCGGGCTATGTGCCCAAGGATCCCACCACCCCTTTTAGGGACCAGGTGGTGAACCTGCAAGTGCTGCCCCAGGAGGAGGCAGACCCAGCCCTGTCGTTGCTGTGTCCGGTGCACGCTTTACGCATCTATCTGGATCGCACACAGAGCTTTAGAATCTCTGAGCAGCTCTTTGCCTGCCTTGGTGCACAGCGGAAAGGAAGCACTGTCTCCAAGCAGAGGATCGCCCACTGGCTCATTGACGCCATAACTATGGCATATCTCGCCCAAAACATGCCACCTCCGGTAGGGCTATGAGCCCATTCTACCCGTGGTGTAGCGGCTTCTTGGGCCCTGGCCAGAGGTGCCTCTCTAACAGACATTTGCAGAGCAGCGGGCTGGGCAACACCCAACACCTTTGCAAGGTTCTACAACCTCTGGGTGGAACCGGTTTCGTCCCAGGTAGTGGCACGCAACTTAAGTGGATAAGCCCGGGATGGCCGGCCGGGTGTATCGCTTGCACATAGCGCCTTCCACCTCCTTATGAGCTGAAGACATGCGCTGTTAATTCCCAGTAGTGTTCACAAAACTTGTTCCTGGTTGACATCCTCCGAGCACCGTGGCAGTCGAGTTTTCGGAGAGACTCACTGCCGGCCCAGTACATGCGCTAACTAAGAGCCCGGTTCTGGGGTAGGTGCTCCGCATGTGGCGGTTCCCTGTAAGGCTAACCCCATGCAATCTATATCTTCCGCTAATTCGTTTCCTTGTTGGCAAACTGCGTCTTCCTTGGGCAGAGCCCCTCTGCCCCAGACTCCATGTTGTAGTACCTCCTCCCCCATTGGGCAGGATCTACTTTGAAGGCTCTCCACATGGTTGGAAAGACCATGTGACGTATTTTTCCACTTAAATATCCCCCTCTCTGGGGCGAGGTGTGGTCTCCGCGGTGTCCTCCAACTGGGAGGGACACCCCCCGACTAGACCTGGCGGCCCAGTCGGATAATCCCCCTTCTTTTTTTAGGGAGTGAAAAAAGAGAAGGGGAAAAGAGGCCACGACTGGGTTAAGCCCGTCTCTATCTTTGGGTAGTTGACTTGTCCCCAAAAAGGGCCGTTCGACACTCATAACTGTGTTGGCGGAGGTTACGTGTCGACCTGGAGTGCTGGCTATGAGGCACACAGCAAGTCTGCCCACCACACACCGCCAGTTCACGTAACACAGTTCAGCCTTGTGGCATTTTGTATAGGGACCCCTAGTGTCACTACATCGACACCAACGTCGAGTGAGTGACAGATAGGGAGCGTCATGGTTACTGGTGTAACCTCCGTTCCCTGATGGAGGGAACGAGACGTTGGTCCCTCCTGCCACAACGCTGAACTACCCGCTGAAATGGCCGGACCTTATATCGGCTCCTCAGTGTAAAACCTGAATGAGTGGTTGCATACCAGCTCCTTTTATACCCGTATGTTCGGGGGGAGTGGCATGCAAATACCACTCGCCAATTTTCATTGGTCTTTTATCAAAGACCAGAGGTGTCTCGGGCTCCCAAGAGTGACCCCTAGTGTCACTACATCGACACCAACGTCTCGTTCCCTCCATCAGGGAACGGAGGTTACACCAGTAACCATGACATTATCCTGCAAGAATTTACTTGATTATCTATTTAAATTATAAATATACAGTACTGTGCAAAAGTCTTAGGCACATAAGATGTTTCACAAAAGCATTTGTCTTAAGATGGTTATTTGTATCTTCAGCTTTAGTGTGTCAATAGGAAATATAACTGTTAGACTTCCAAACATTACTTTTGCAAATAGAAAAGATTAGAATAGAAGAACAGGGAGCCCTGTAACAGATGTCATGGCATCTGAAAAAGTTACTGTGGCAGGGCTGATATAATGTAGTGCGTTAGGGTTAATAAGTAGCTTATTGTACTTTGCAAGGCTAAAACCACATATTTAGGGTTGGGCGTAACCGCTTAAAAATCGGCTACTGAAAATCTCATATATGGATATCATTGGCGATTACTTTAAGACCACATGGGAGGCATGACTTCCCCTACAATTTCATCAAGAATGAAACCGTGACATGTTTACTATATGTATAAATAATGTTGACTGTTCTGCTGGTTCCCGCCTCCTCCTTGCCCATCTTGTGAACCCTGTTACACTGGTGCCAAAACCCGGGAAAGAGGAGGAATGCGCTGTCGTGGAGTCCTCGCCGCTGCTATCTGCTGGAAAGCGGAGGAGCCGATGCTGTCTGCCAGGGGATGGAGGAGTCACTGCCATCTACCGGGAGTCGGAGGATCCGCTACCGTCCGCCAGGAAGTGGAGGAGCCATTACTGTCTGCCAGGGATCGGAGGACTCACTGCCATCCACCAGGGGAAGAGCGGCTGTCATCCGCCAGGGGGCAGAGGAGTAGCTGAGGTCCAGGCGACGGCGTGTCTGGGGACCGGCAAGCGGGTTTTCTCTCTCTCTCTCTGTATCTCCCCCTCGCTCTTTCCCTCTCCCCTCTCCCTCCCCTCACCTCTCCGGGGAAGACCTGCCGGCAGAAGGATGGCCGGAAGGGCAACACTTCCCCTCCAGGAAGGGAGGGGAGTACGTCAAGCCAGAGGTTTCCCCGGACTGAATCAGGCGGTGGAGGAGTGTGATGAGGAGGAGGGCATGGCCAGGCCGTGAGGATGCACGCCTGGTGCTGAATTGTCCTAATCAGCCAGGAGGGGGATAAAGATGAGTCAGAGGCGCCAGTTCGAGAGAAACAGAGAGAGAGAGAGAGAGAGAGAGAGAGAGCGAGAGAGAGACACGTGGCCGCTGTGTGTTTGTCTGTGTGTTTATGTTTGTTTAAGTTGACTTATGTCATTAAAGTCATGTTGACTATTCTGCCGGTTCCCGCTTCCTCCTTGCCCGTCTTGTGAAACCCGTTACTATATTGTTCATTTTTAGTTCATGATACCTAATGCATTAACTAATGTTAACAAATAGAACCTTATTGTAAAGTGTTATCAACATTATTTCAGTTTCACTGTTTGAGTAGTAGTTTAAGAAGCAGCTGTTGGGTGCAACATTGCAGACAACAAAATTAAAAAAAAAGATAAAGATGTGCCTTCCCACTTTTGAAAAGCACCAGCTGCTACTGCTGGATATATGCACAGACCAGAAGCCAAATATAGTGTATTATCTGTATCTCAAACCTTTGAAAAAATGCAAAACCATTGACAGCCTTGGCAAAAAGGCCACACTTCACAGGAAATGTTTGAGAAAGGTATAACATTTTAAGTATACTATACTGTATGCACATACTTGTGTTGATTATTCTGCAATATGCTAGAATAATATCGAATCAGAGAAATATTATATATATATATATATATATATATATATATATATATATATATATATAAATAAAAACTAACTTTCAACCATGATTAAATATTTAATGTGTGTGTGTTTTTTAAAAAAAAAAAAAAAAAAAGCTGTTTTCACATGTAGTGTTAATGTCTTGTGCTGATAAAAGTGTTAACAAAATCTAAGACATGTGTGCGTGATCTTGTCTGAATGAAAATGTACTTGTATTTGTGTTTGTGTGACACTGAGATCAAAGGAGGAGGAGCCCTTTTTAAAAGCATGGCAGGTTCTGCTCGACATCTAACAAGCCTCTCCTCCGATGTCTGAGCCCATTTAATCGCCTACGCTCAGGCAACAGCAGTAGAACATTTAGGCCTCGTCTGGGCGCAGAAAGAAATCTCACAGAACCCCGACTGAAGACCGTTCACACTCACACTTCTTTCACTGTTCTGCTATCACTCTAGAGAGACAGCAATTACTCAGATAGGGAGTCAATACACAGACACACTGAAACCCATGAAGTTATTTCACAGGTATATTCTTTTAGACGGGAGAAAAACATTAGCTGCATCTACTGGCACTCAGGATGAGACATACTGTCTGGTGTAGCAATACATACGGGTGCACCCCAATTCACATGCTATCAGTCCTGAATAGTAGGCTATGCAAATTTGTGGAGCTGCAACTAATGATTATTTTGATAATAGATTAGTCTTCGATTATTTCTTCGATGAATCGGATAAATACCGACATTTTATTTTCTTGATTTTATTAAAATGTGATTTTAATAAAAAAACTGAATTTATAAAAAGCATAAGGATTTGGTTTGATTCACTGTTCTGAATCCACAATTCTAGTGTTTCACAAATCTTTGAACAAAGCCTGAATCATGAAATGTTAAGTTTGTAAATTTTGTTTTTATTATTATTATTACTTTCAGGACATATGCAAAACCATTCCTTTCCTTTACTTGTAAAACTTAAAAAGTGCTGTTCATTTATGAGTAAAATTATCCATCTGGGATGGTGTGGGACAAAAAATATCACCCCATCTGAAGGCAATGGAGACACCAGATTAGAAATATTAATACTTCTGAAACTGAAACTGAAACTGAAAGATACATGTCAGATACATATGCTTGTGCTGTCACTGATTACATACATTTTAAGTAAAAAATCCAATATTATTGTCACTGGTTACATGTTTCTAAAGCATTCTTTTCAAAAATAAATTTGTAATTGTAGTGAATGCTTATCCAGTAAAATAATGTTTCGCCATAGTAAAAATGTATTGGTGAATCAGACATTACATTTGGCATTATCAGGACAAGCAAATATCAGGACCGTTAGCATTATTATAGATTATATTCAGCATTATATACAGTTTAATATAATACAAGCATCTGTAAACGCAGTGCAGATAAATTCTTGTGCTGAAAAGTCTTATCCCGGCAGTGCTCATTGAATTACATTCACACACATGATGAGAAACGATCTAAAACACTTCAAAAACCGGCACACATGGACCTCTTAGACATCGGTGTGACATCCAAGAAAGCTGCACAACTGATTACATTGCAACTGAAATCAAGGTATGATGTTGTTCGAGTTTAATCAAAATGATTGCGCTCCCTTTGTCCATTGTGATCGGTTTCAATGATGTGGATGACAGCACACGCCCTCTGTAAATGTAACTGAGGCAGCAACGGCTCCACATTATGATCTTCTATAAAGTGTTTATAATGTGCTCTCATGCGATAGACATTTTGGGTCGTGTTTTTCTCCACTTCAATTTGTCTCCATCATTTTTCGAACGAGTTTCATCACGTAACACATTTTTCACCAGACTGTTAAGTGGCATGGCTGACGGAGCTTCTCCGTTCTCGCCGCACATATCCAACTTGAAATTTGTTGTCGATGATTTTCATTATCGATAATTAGCGATTTTATCGATTAGTTGTTGAACCCTAAAGATTAGGATTAGTGGGTCCCAAATCATAGCATGTTGAAAACAGTATGCATAAGATGCCTGTATGGCCAGAATGATCACACTTAAATTTGGCAACAGGAGATTGAAAGTTCTGCTGCTGAAATCAGTCAGTGCTGACTGAAATTCGAACCACTGCCCCCAGTAATATTTTGTTTGTTTTGTTCACAATTCTTATGTTTTTTGTCTTGGATGTTGTCTGCCTTATTGTCTACGACAGATAAACACTTTTGGACATTGGTTCAGCAATCTCACACCGTAAACCGGACTTCACATTCCTCAATGCCGACCCGCTGTTTACAAACACGCAAGCGGAGCCCTTTGTCTGGGCAGCACGGCCGTGGAAACGCAGGAGGAAAAGGGGAAACAGAGCCGGCGTTCTCATCAGAGTAAGACGCCGTGCAAATCGACCCCCGCTGCCCACTATTCTACTGGCAAATGTTCAGTCTCTGGATAACAAGCTCTGCGAGCTGAAAGCGCGGATCTCTTTCCAACGAGATACAAGGGACTGCTGCATTATCTGCCTAACAGAAACTTGGATGTCTGCGGAGATTCCAGACTCAGCCATTGAACCCGCGGGGTTCTCCGTGCACCGAGCGGACAGAGCGAAAGACCTCTCAGGTAAAAGCAGAGGTGGTGGTGTATGTTTTATGATCAACAAATCCTGGTGTGATCAGAGGAACATACATTCTATCAAGTCTTTCTGCTCTCCTGATCTGGAATTTCTTATGCTTCTGTGTCGACCATTCTGGCTACCAAGGGAATTCACAGCGGTCATTATCACTGCTGTGTACATCCCGCCACAAGCCGACACAGACCAGGCACTCGAGGAACTGTATGGGATTATAAGTGAGCAGGAAACCGCGCACCCTGAGGCCGCGTTCATTGTGACCGGGGACTTTAATAAAGCCAGTTTAAAATCAGTCGCACCAAAATATCACCAGCACATTAGTTTCAACACACGAGGGGACCGGGTTTTGGACCATTGCTACTCTCCGTTCCGGGATGGCTACAAATCCCTACCCCACCCACCATTTGGCAAATCGGACCACTCTTCCATTCTGCTTCTGCCCGCTTACAGGCAGAAATTGAAACAGGAAGCACCCACCCTCAGAACGATCCAGTGTTGGTCGGACCAATCAGATTCTACGCTACAAGACTGTTTTGCTCACACGGACTGGGAGATGTTCCGGTCCGCCTCTGATGACGACATCAAGCTTTACGCTGATAGCGTAATGTGTTTCATCAGAACGTGCGTAGAGGACATTGTTCCGACCAGAACTGTACGAATCTATCCGAATTAGAAACCATGGATCGATAGCGATGTTTGCGCGGCACTTAATGTGCGGACCTCCGCTTTTAATTCCGGGAACGTGGAGGAGCATAAACAAGCCAGTTATGCCCTCAGAACCGCAAAACGCCAGTACAGGTGTAAGATTGAAGGACAGTTTAACACCACCAACTCTAGAAGCATGTGGCAGGGAATTAACATCATCACGGACTTTAAAGGGAATAAAAACTCCGCCATGAACACCGCTGCCTCTCTACTGGATGAGCTAAATACTTTTTATGCTCGTTTCGAGGGAAATAACACCGCCCTCGCGGAGAGAGCTCTCGCGGCCGAAGCTACAGAGGTTAGTTCACTCTCCGTCTCTGTAGCGGATGTAACCCGATCCTTCCGACGGGTGAATATCCGCAAAGCCGTGGGCCCAGACGGCATTCCGGGCCGCGTCATCATGAGCGTGTGCGAACCAGCTGGCTGGTGTTTTTACGGACATTTTCAACCTTTCCCTCTCTTTGTCTGTAGTCCCCACATGCTTTAAAACATCCACCATTGTGCCTGTTCCAAAACAATCAAAATAACTTGTTTAAATGACTGGCATCCTGTTGCTCTGACCCCCATCATCAGCAAATGTTTTGAGAGACTAATCAGAGATTACATCTGCTCTGTATTGCCACTCTCTCTTGACCCGCTGCAGTTTGCTTACCGCAACAACCGCTCCACTGATGATGCCATTGCATCTACAATACACACTGCTCTCTCCCACCTGGAAAAAAGGAACACTTATGTGAGAATGCTGTTTGTAGACTACAGCTCAGCATTCAACACCATAGTGCCCTCCAAGCTAGATTAAAAACTCCGGGCTCTGGGCTTAAACAGCTCGCTGTGCAGCTGGATCCTGGACTTCCTGTCAAGCAGACGCCGGGTGGTTAGAATAGGCAGCAACATCTCCTCATCACTGGAGCCCCGCAGGGCTGTGTTCTCAGCCCACTACTGTATTCCTTGTACACACATGACTGTGTGGCAACACATAGCTCCAATGCCATCATTAAGTTTGCTGATGACACGACGGTGGTAGGTCTGATCACTGACAATGATGAAACAGCCTACAGAGAGGAGGTGCACACTCTGACACACTGGTGTCAGGAGCACAACCTCTCCCTCAACGTCAGTAAGACAAAGGAGCTTGTGGTGGACTTCAGAAGAAAAGAACACAGTCCCATCACCATCAATGGAGCACCAGTGGAGAGAGTCAGCAGCTTCAAGTTCCTGGGTGTCCACATCACTGAGGAACTCACATGGTCCATCCACACTGAAGTCGTTGTGAAGAAGGCTCATCAGCGCCTTTTCTTCCTAAGACGGCTGAGGAAGTTTGGAATGAACCGCCACATCCTCACACGGTTCTACACCTGCACTGTGGAGAGCATCCTGACTGGCTGTATCTCTGCCTGGTACGGCAATAGCACCGCCCACAACCGCAAAGCACTGCAAAGGGTGGTGCGAACTGCCAGACACATCATCGGAGGTGAGCTTCCCTCCCTCCAGGAAATATATACAAGGCGGTGTGTGAAAAAAGCTCGGAGGATCATCAGAGACTCCAGCCACCCGAGCCATGGGCTGTTCTCACTGCTACCATCAGGAAACGGTATCGCAGCATCAGGACCCGCACCAGCCGACTCCATGATAGCTTCTTCCCCCAAGCAATCAGACTTTTGAACTCTTGATCTCCCACGATCAAAATACATCAGCACTGCACTTTATTACCCTTACTCTTATATCTCACACCGGACTGTCATAAATTATATTATTATTATTATAATATGTTCTCTCTTAACAACTGACTATCAACCGACAGCCTGAATGTCAATACAGTACAATACTGTACATTCTATATATATATATACTTCTTTATATATTTTTATTTTTCATTTTTTATTGAATAATGTGTATCTATATAGTGCGTATTGTATACTGTACAGTGTATGTTATTATTTGTATATTGTTGAGTGTAATTATGTGTATAACAGATGTTTAAATTGTGTTGTGTTAATTTGATGTTATTGTATATTGGTATATGTCTCATCACTGTCACGACTGCTATGCTGATCGGAACTGCACCCAAGAATTTCACACACCATTGCACTTGTGTATATGGCTGTGTGACAATAAAGTGATTTGATTTGATTCGATTTTAATCTACCGGTCAGTGGAGTAAATATTTAATTGTAGAACGAAAATGCAACCTCTGAAACACACTCACCATTGATTATGTGAACGCAATTACTTCCATGGTTTCTATGGTACCAGAACTCATAGAGATACATACGTAGATGTCTCATTAGCAGCTGTTCCTACCGACTGTGATGCATCTGCACGTCCAACTTATTATTGAAAGGTCAAGAGCTATCAGCAAACACATGAAAGCAAATTTACAGATGTGGTCTACATAAGTCTGGAGTCTTTTCCAGACAACTTTCACATGATTTTAATTGCCATTAACATTGGACAATATTGTAGATGATATAAAGACTCGAAAAGGAATACTGGTAAAATACTTATAAATAATGTTCATCATCAGCGCACTGTCTGATGACTGAAGCATAATATAAGTGCACTTGCATTATAAGGACCTGACAGAGCTCTATCTTCTTCTAAAAATCTTCATTTGTGTTCTGCTGAAGAAAGACAGTCATACACATCTGGGATGGCATCAGGGTAAGTGAATAACAAGATAATTTTCACTTTTGGATGAACTATTCCTTTAAATCATGAATTTGTTATATAATACCAATTGTATGTTTTTATAGTACTACGCATAGTAAGCGCTATCCATATATTGTAAACCCTGGCCTAGGATATTAAACTACTAAACCAAATTATTAATTAAACTAATAAAATAAATAATCGCAATGCAATTTATAGCGTATTATTTAAATGTACATCTATATTCTTGTATTACACAGATATTAAATAATGACAGTGCAGTATTCATAATTTATACATTAAGTTATCCAGACTTTTGTTTTCTAAAAAGTACAAACATACTGTATATATGACAATGCTTTCAGAGTTTTACAACAGTTATTACTGTAAATAATTCCTACCCGATTCCTTTTTCATAGCAGAGAACTCCAAATAATGTCCTCTACAAATAAATATATGATGGCAAACCGACTGAAAATGAGCACAGGCAGTCAATTAAATTACATGATTGAACTGTTTCCACAAATCAAAAGCAGTTTATGCAGTAGACTGAGGCATCTCCTCCATTGACTCGCATTCAAACAGCTCTCCTTGTTGACCGTTCCAAGATTTGCGCGGTTGACATATCCAAAGCAGCCGAATGAGGCATCTACACACCTTCGAAATGTATAGATTGTAATGAATTTTGCATAATGCTCCATTTTCTCCAGTGAGGTCAGTGGTTCAAATATAAGAAACTTAACGATAGGGCAGTGTGTCACAATAATGCTGCACTCTCTTACTACACTGAAACTATCCATCAGTGTATATACTTTAAGTGCAGAGTAGAAGTATATGAACTGGGATGCAGCCATCCATCTCTAAGTTATAGCGAAATCATGAGCAATTTAAAAAGTTTAATTGCTTATGTTGTAAAATACACAGATGAGGGCAGCTCTGATGGATGTTTGGAGGGCTCTAGTGGTGCAGGAGTGCTCCTCAACTAAGCTTCAACATAAAACTGTAGAAAAAGAGTGAGGAGGACTAACAGAGAGACATACAAAGCACTCATCTTTTCTATGGCCTTAGCTCTTTATCTCCATCTCCATCTATCAGTCTCCACCTGCTGTCAGCCTTTTATCCTCTCCCTCAAGAGGAGATGACCTTGACTCTTACTGAATTTACTAACATCAGCAGTCTGTTGCCAGATAATGAGATCATTTCATATTTCAGCAGAGCAAATATAACAAATCGGAAAGAGGTGTGTTTTATGAAGGTAAATTAGTCCCTAAATGATTTGCACACGCAGGGTAAGATTTATGAAAGCGTAAATCAAACTGCAAGCAAAATTTGTTTTGCGTGCGCACAGAACGTTTTGTAAAGCTGTAAATCAAGTTGCAAGCATACGAATAAAATGATTAGCAATACTTTGACGCTTTGCATAAGTGTAATTTATGTGTTGTGAATCTGCAACTTCGCATTAATTCAAAGTAAATTTGGTGTGTATTCTTCTGACTTGCGCTTACACTTTTGGCACAGTTTTTTGCACCTAAACATGGCCAAAAACATTGCAAACCTGCAATCAGCGATATGCAAGCAAAGAAAGGGTGTAATGAACAGCGTAACAGATTGACCGCATAGAATCAGTCTGTATGTGTAAAATAAACTACTGCAAACGTGTAAATGACTTGTGATAGTGGCATAAATATTTTCCAGAAATAATCCGATATAAATTGTTCTGTCTTCCCTTTTGTTGCACTCACACTTTTGGCACAAATTCCTCACTGAAAAGAGTTTTGCAAGTGCAAGGGTGAAGGCGGGTCTACCTGCTTCTTATAACCAATAGAGGGCGAATAGACCTTTTTCACAGAATGTGATGACGTGTTTCTGCCTTAACTTTTTTATATAATAATTTTTTTTAAATACTGAGTGTACGTTTATAACATTATGCTTTGTGTTATGATACCCTGAACTTCCACAGCAGCGAGGGGTTTCTATTACATCTGCTGAGAGAGTGACAGTAAATTTGGCATCTTCTCCCATCTGTCTTAATCCACCGCTCTCTATTTTTTTTTCTTCTGGAAAGTCATTCAAACGTAACAGTGGACTTTTTCTTTTGCTCTTTGAGCAAATGGGTAAGTGAAAATAATAATTGCTGTGGTCTCCCATTCACTGCTGTCAAAGTTTACCCTGCAAATGTTTACTTCTGCATTCCAGAACCTGGAGTGTGTAAAAGGTCTATCAAATTAGGTTTTCCTTGACCAGTTTACTCTGACCTGATTTGTTTAATAACATGACAGACAGTTTCTTCTTCATAAGGCTCAGTGTCGTTCCTCTGGGTATCTCTCTGTGGCAGCGGGGGCGTGGTCGAGCATCTCTCCGGAGAGAGAGAAAGCGGTAAGGGCGCTTACACCTGAGCTAAATTATGTCTAACACCTGTCTCTAATTTCAGTGAGCACGGGGAGAGCGGCATAAATAGAGCCACACCGCAAGTAGAAGAGAGAGAGAGCCTAGGGACCACAGACCTGAATAAGAAGCAAAGAGTTTTGTTATTACAAATGATGAGAGTTTATTTTGTGAAGCGGTGTGTGATTATAGACTAACTTACTGAATAACGCAAAGACTCTGAGACTGCAATTCTGCTGCAGAGAGAAAATAAATCCTTACCTGAACCAGGAAAGCTGCTTCTCGCCTCCTCCTTACACTGGTGCCGAAACCCGGGAATTGAAGTTTGGGTTGAAGATGGATGGAAGTCGCCCTGTAGAGTCCTCCCAGTTGGCGGAGATCCTCCAAGCCCTCGCTGGCCTACATCAAAGCCACCAGCAGACACTGCTTGAGCTCCGACAAGATCAAGATCGCCGGTTTGTCGAGCTCCTGCATGCTCAAGCCGAGGACCGGCAGGCGATCCGGAGCCTCATCAGCCAGGAGGCGTCCTCAGCCACGACCCCGGACACTCCCACGCCGTTACCCCCGCCCGCATTACAGAAAATGGGGGCGGCAGACGACCCCGAGGACTACCTGGATTTGTTTGAGCGGACCGCCGAGATCTGGGGCTGGCCACTCGGCCAATGGGTGGCCCGACTGATCCCACTATTGTCCGGGGAAGCCCAGCTCGCGGCTCAACAACTGCCAGCGACGAGCCTCCTGGCCTACGGAGATTTAAAGAGAGCCATCTAGCAACGGGTTGGTCGCACTCCGGAGGAAAGTCGTCAACTCTTCCGGAGCTTGAAGTTGGAGAGCTCCGACCGCCCGTTTGCCTTCGCCCAGCAGCTCCGTGACGCCTGCCGAAGATGGCTGCTAGCGGGGGGCCGCGATGTCGATGGAATTATCGACCAGGTGGTACTGGAGCAATTCACACATCGACTGCCAAAAGGGACGGCGGAGTGGGTCCAGTGCCACCGCCCGGCGTCGTTGGAGGAAGCTGTCCGGCTTGCGGAGGACCACATGGCGGCGATCCCGAGGGCGGAAGAGCCCTCCTACATTTTCTCTCCTCCCTCTGTCTCTTCCCCCTCCCCTCTCTCCTCTTGTTCTGCTCTCTCGCCAGGTCCCGTTCCTGCCCCACGCAGACGAGGAGGACTTCAGCCGCTGAGACCAGTTCCCCGGGTGTGGGAGGCGACACCTTCCCCTACTCCAATGCCTTGCCGCTCTCCCCCTCAGGGGGGGCGCCCGCCGATGCAAGTGCGGGCGTAGCACCTGGGATGGATGGAAGCACTAAAAAGGGAGTGGACGGAGCAGTGTCAGCAGGCATTCACGCAAGTTAAAGCTGCACTTTGCGGGGGGCCGCTTTTACATTCACCTGACTTCTCTCTCCCTTTTGTTTTACAGACAGATGCTTCAGACAGGGGGCTGGGGGCCGTACTCTCACAGGTGGTGGAGGGGGAGGAGCACGCGGTGTTGTACATTAGCCGTAAGCTCTCCTTGAGGGAAACTAAGTACGGCACCAGTGTAAGGAGGAGGCGAGAAGCAGCTTTCCTGGTTCAGGTAAGGATTTATTTTCTCTCTGCAGCAGAATTGCAGTCTCAGAGTCTTTGCGTTATTCAGTAAGTTAGTCTATAATCACACTCCGCTTCACAAAATAAACTCTCATCATTTGTAATAACAAAACTCTTTGCTTCTTATTCGGGTCTGTGGTGCCCAGGCTCTCTCTCTCTTCTACTTGCGGTGTGGCTCTATTTATGCTGCTCTCCCCGTGCTCACTGAAATTAGAGACAGGTGTTAGACATAATTTAGCTCAGGAGTAAGCGCCCTTACCGCTTTCTCTCTCTCTGGAGAGATGCTTGACCACGCCCCCGCTGCCACACTCTCCTCTCTTAAAAATCAAACTGAAATATGAATATATACACATTCTTTTATTGCGAGAGTAAAATTGAGCCATCACCATTTATTTATATAAATATGATTCTCAATCTGGTTTTCAAATGTTACTTCTTGTTGCTGTTCATTATTTTAATTATATTTTAATTACTTTGTATTATTATTGGCATGGCAAATGGGTGCATGGATGGAACTTGCTGGTATCATAGAACTAATTCTAGAAAAGAAAATGATATAAGTAAACTCTATTTATCTGTTCAGAGAGTTTCGTTTTATATGCTTTATTCAATTGTTTTCTAGCATGAGTTCTATGATACCAGCTAATTCCACCTATTCATCAAAATGCCTTGCCAATGATAATTAAAATTAAATATAATTAAAATAATAAACAGCAACTAGGAAGAAACATTTGACCATATTTATATCAATAAAATGTGTCGGCACAACTTTACTCTCGCAATAATAGAATGTGTATGTATTCATATTGCAGTTTAATATTTAATAGAGGAGAGATATCCAGAGGAACAACACTGAGCCATAGGAAGAAGCTGTCTGTCACATTATTAAACCAATTAGATCAGATTAAACTGGACAAAGAAAATCTCAATTGATTGGTTACTAGAAGTAGGTAGACCTGCCTTCCCTCTTACCCTTGCAAAACTCTTTTCAGTAAGAAATTTGTGCCAAAAGTGTGAGCGCAACAAAAGGGAAGACAGAAGAGTGTATATCGGATTATTTCTGGAAAATATTTATGTCACAAATACAAGTCATTTACACATTTGCAGTAGTTTCTTTTACACATACAGACTGATTCTACGCGGTCAATCCGTTTTGCTGTTCATTAAACCCTTTCTTTGTTTGCATACCGCTGATTGTTTGCAATGTTTTTGGCCATGTTTAGGTGCCAAAAGTGTAAGCGCAGAAAAATTAAGTCAGAAGAATACAGACCACATTTACTTTAATATGTTAATATGAAACTGCAAATTCACAACACATGAATTACACTTAATAAAGCATTAAAGTATTGCTAATATTTTTTGCTTACGCTTGCAACTTGATTTACACCTTTACAAAACCTTCTGTGCGCATGCAATTTATTTTTACTCTTGCGATTTGATTTACGCTTTTACAAATCTTACACTGCGCTTGCAAATCATTTAGGCACTATTTTACCTTCATAGTGTTTACAAAGACCTTTCAATGTGGCACCAAGGTGGCATAAATCCAATAATTGGTCTAAACTATTTTTAAAAAAATACCAGAAAATAAAAGAAAAAGAAAATACTAATTACAACAAAACTCATAATGTGCATCTTTAACTACACATGTCATATTAACAACCGTTCAGTAAAAACTACACATTCAAGTTGAGCGTCCAAATTCGAAACGAGCGTTAAGCAGAATAACGAAACTCAGTAAGAGTTCTTGGTTCATTTCGAGTCAGACATAATGAAATTAATGACTTGCAGTTCACTAAGCGAGTCTGATTAATTCAGTGACAGTTCTGACTGATTCATATGTCTTTTTTGATTCACTTAAAAGAAGCGCAAGTCATTCATTCAGGAATCTGACCACCCTGGTCGTGCTGTATGTTTTTGATTAACTAAAAAGAATCAGCTCATAAGAGTTATTCGTTGGGGAATCTGACCACCCTGATCAAGCTGTATGTTTTTAAATTTCACTACAAGAACTGGCTGATAAGAGTCATACATTTGGGAATTGGACAACACTAGTCAAGACTGGTATGTTTTTGATTAACTAAAAAGAACCAGCTCATAAGAGTCATTTGTTCGTGAATCTGACCTCACTTGAGGTAATGTATGTTTTGATTCACTAAAAAGAACTAGCTCATAAGAGTCATTCATTTGGGAATTGTACCACACTGATCATGCTGTATGTTTTTGATTAACTAAAAAGAACCAGCTCATAAGAGTCATTCGTTGGGGAATCTGACCACCCTGGTCCCGCTGCATTTTTAAATTTCACTAAAAAAAGAACCGGCTCATAAGAGTCATTCATTCAGTAAATGGACAATGGTCATGCTGTATGTTTTTGATTCACTGAAAAGAACTGGCTCATAAGAGTCATTTATACAGGAATTGGACTACACTTGTCGCGCTGTATGTTTTTTATTCACTAAAAAGAGCTAGATCACAAGAGTGTTGTGGGCAATGCGCGTGCACACGATCGGGGGTGTTGATCTATCTCTCTTGGGCCCCCCTCAGTGGGTGGGCCCCTGAAAGCTGCCCAGCTGCCCAACCCCCCCCCCGCCTTGTGGGTGGCCCTGAGGAAACACTGTTGGTGCATTTCAGTGGAGTGTTCCATCTGCATTGCAGAAGAATGCACATTCGAGGCCCATATCTGGTCACAAAAATCATTCTATTCTGTATTTTTTTGGGGGGGGGGGTGGGGGGACCGGTTCTCAATAAGCCAATCTAACTCTTACATCTCTTTTCCTTGGTATGTGGACCCAACAGTGAGACAGCAATTTTCAGTAAATTATTATTCCTTTTGTATTCATACCCCTGCCATCAATTCTCTCTTCTCCCCCTCTCTCTTTGTCTCTCTTCAATTTTCATATCCTCGGGATTTTATTACCTGTACAATCTTTTATGAAATGTTCAACTGTTTTTTTTCAGACCCTGGAAATAGGGGCACAGGGATGAGGTAGAGTGCTCTTGAGTCTCTTCTGAGTTAATTGTTTCCAGAGCTGTGCTTCAATGAACTCATTTTTCTGCCAAAGGCACAGATGAGCTCAGGAGAGTTCTGTTTCCTCACCTTTGAGGTCCTGTAGCAGCTCAGAGACAAACCTCTGAGTAATAAATTTGCACATAATAAGTCTTTATAGTTATAAATCTGGCTGCCAGTCAAATTTCTGTCCATATTTATATTAGCAGTTGAGTGTTATAATCCTTTTTTTATTTTTTTTTAATTTAAGAATGTGATGCTAGTATCGGATGATGTACATATTGTTCAACCAGTGAAATCTACAATACATGCAAGATAATAATAAAAAAACAAAAACAAGAAAGTGCAGGGTACAAGTCTGCTTTGCATTAACATGTCTGTTAGGGATATGGACACTGAACTGAGTGAGCTAAATCGGAACAACTAATAAGTAGGACTGTCAATTTAACGTGTTTATTTAGTGCAATTAATTATATAAAAAATAACATATTAAAAAATGAACACAATTAATCATGTTCCAACACATAAGTAAATTTCGTAACAAAGAAGGTTCTTACCATTGGAGCAATTCAAGCTTGATGTATCACCTTGATGTTTTTGCTAATTTGTGGGAGTAGGGGGCAATCAGCACGAGTCCAGCTGTTCAGGCAATGTGCCTCATCAAACCAACAAGAGCAGACAGCAAAGACAGCTGGACTGAGCACAACAAAATGCATAGTCCACGAAACACATTTTTAAAATTTCACAACTATGCTTAACATAACACAGCATCTTAAATACACAGTGCTTCTGACTAGAGATGTTGAAAACTAGTGAGACACGATGCAACCAAAATGAGACATTCCAAAAGCATTCATCTGACGCATGTGTACATAAAGCAACCATTAAAAATATGGAAATAATTTATTTGGAAATAAAAAAACTTTCTGTATTTTTTAAATGGTTTAATTCTCTGCTGCCACAATACAATACACTTATGTATCTAACTATATTATTTGTTATATATTTATAATTGTTTTAATTATTATATACTAAATTATCTTTATTTGGGGGCCTTTCTCATTAAATATTAATATATGTGATTAATCTGATTAGTTAATTGGCACTTTATGTAATTAATTTGATTAAAAATTGACATCTCTAATAAGCTCTAACACAAAAATGTTATCTATGAAACAGCAACTTTGTACTTTTATTTATTTACCTATTTAGTATTTAATTATTTATTTTGTACTCTTATTATTTTTTATTTATATAAACAGAAATAAAGTTTGGGATTTTGAAAAATTTTAAACAACAAAATGTTATGACAAAATTAAGAAGATATATTTAAGATGTTGCATTATTTGTAGATCATTGATCAAATAAGCAAATTTGTGACACTGAAATAAGCAAATTTGTAAACTTTTTTTTCTCAAATTGTAATGCTGATAATATAATTTAAAATAATAATAATAAATATAGCTACAAGCAGCCATTGCGGGCCCAAGCACCCACATGGCAACCTCTGCACAAAACTAAGCACAACCCAAAGAACACATAGAGATCAAATCACAAAGGAAAAAAAACAACATTTCAAGTCGCCCAAGGATGGGTTTGAACCTGTGACTTTCAGTTTGACAAACCAACTGATAGTCCGCTATACTACAGAAGAAAAGCTACCAATGGGACATATGCTCTACCCACACTTACATCTAATCTATGCCAAAGAAAATTTCCAAGCTAAAAGTATGAAAAGATAGCTTAGAAAGTCTTGTTATGGCAAAACAATTTTGAACTGAAGCAAGAATTCTGCAATGGAGTACAGCATACATAGTAATAAGCACAACATCAAGACTTTTTACAACTTTCCTCAACAGGAATCAAACCTAAACCTTTTGAACCAAAGTTCAATGCTTTAATCACAAGGCCAAACAGTTTACACACCAAAATGCACATTCCAAGCCACAAGTACAAACTTATTTATATATATATATATATATATATATATTGGTTTTGAATTCAAGCAGGAATTTTAGTTATATAGGAATATATAGGAACTACAGCTTATGTAGTGGTAAGCACAACATGAAGACTCAGAGGTCAACAGAAGTATAAATTTAAAAAAACATCCTTAGCAAGAATAAACTCCTTTTGAACAATGGTCCAACGTTTTACATTTACACTTTGCATTTTTCTAAAGCAAATTACAATGCACTTTTACTGGGACAATCCCCCCAGAACAACCTGGAGATAAGTTCTTTGCTCAAGGAAACAATGGTGGTGGTTGTGAAGATCAATCCAACAAACTTCTGCTTACAAATTTTGTGCTTTAACCCACTATGCCACCACCACTCCACACTTTTAACAATTTGGCCATTCAGTTGAAATACCTAACTAATACCAAAGAGACTTGACAAGTTTAAAGCGAGCAAACAAATGTGTTTGTTACCATGCCAACTGATTAGCATGCTAGCTTATTAGCATGCTAAGGTAATGTTGACTACAGATAGCATTGTTATCAAATAGCCTTACAAATGTGCTGGTTAGCAAGCTAACCAATTAGCAAGCTAACCAATTAGCATGCTAACCGATTAGCATACTAAGCTAATGTTGCCTATGGATCGCATTGTGATAAAATAGCCTGTTAAGACAGAAAACCTTACAGTTAGCATGTTAACCAATTAGCATGCTACGCTATAATAGCATGTTGCATGATAACCATTCTAAACAGACCATGTTCTTTTCAACTACAGATGATGATGTCTCCAAACTTCTCAATCCTTTCAAAATGTATCACTCCCCTATAAATCAGAAGAACAATACTAAGATAAAGAAGTATACTTGCAAGCAGAAATGAGCTGTGACAAGCCCTGCAACTATTCAGTAAAACATAACAGCAACTCTAACACTGGTCCACAGGGGATTTGAACCCACAACTATTCAAACTATATATCAGTGTTATAACACACTGCACCACTCAGTTGATATTTGCTTGTTAAGTGGCAAAGAGATTCCTTAGTCAGCACACAAGTGTAGGTTATCTTTTGAACTATAGGTGGCACAGTCTCCAAACTATTCAAGTATAATCAGGACATGATGTCGATGATGCAATTTTCTTTGAAATCCAACAATGTATTTAAAAGATATATCATTTTGTAATAAATTTCAATATGGTGAAGAGACAGTATGTTTGATATGGGAAAATTAAGTATCGTTGAAATCATCAACAGAGATCAAAATCAGAATTTTATTGTGGAAAACACAAGCAACCCAGTAAGCAAAATACAAAAATCTGCAGAACTATATACATTTCTTTGGCATGACCTGCAGAGGCAGAGATCAAACCCATAACCTTTAGAACTATAGTCAAGTGTTGAACACACAGAGCCACTTGACTGCCATGGTGCAACCATAGCAAAGAGACATCCAGTGTTTAGAGTCAGCACACAAGTGAAGGTTATCTTTTGAACTATAGGTGGTGCTGACTCCAAACTGCTTTAGGACATGATGTCAAAGATGCATGAACGTTTTCTTTTAAATCTGACAATGCATTCAAGATATATATATATATATATACACACACACTCTCCTCTTTATGATTTAAATGAACACCATACACCTCAGAATTTTTTAATAGTTTCAAACCTATGCATTTCCTTTCTACAAACCAGTATGCCATCCACTGCACCAAACTACCACAACACAGACTTTCATCAAAGGGACATACCATAATCAACCATGATCAACTTTGTATTCACGTTACTTTTTAACAGAGATCAATTTTAGAATTTGATTGTGGAAAAGCCAGCAACCATTCAGTAAGCAAAACACAAAAATCACCAGAAAAACAGAACTTTACACAGCATGACTTGCAGAGGTGGGACTTGAACCCATGACCTTTTAAAATACATATACTACTGCTTAACCCATTGCACCATTCAGTTGACACAGCGCAGGTAAAACATAGACTTTTGAGTCAGCACACAAATGTAGGTTATCTTTTGAACTATAGGTGGCGCTGTCTCCAAACTTCTCAGTTATCCTTAGGACATGATGTAGATGATGCATTCCAATTTTCTTTTAAATTTGACAATGCTTGTAAAAGATATATAGAATTTTATAGAAATAATTTTTGGCGGAGGGACAGTATATGGAAAAATGGGAAAATATGTTGAAATCCTTATGTCCCACAGAATCCATAGACACCAACCTCATGATTTTTGGACATACGGTTCAAAAGTTAGGAGCAAAATTTTTGACCCATATGTGGCGCTGTCTCCAAACTATGCATATTCCCTCAGATCATGGTCCTGATGAAGCATACCGAGTTTCATTTCAATACGACAAACCATTGCAGAGATACAGCCTCAAATCCATTTTCACATAAACCTCGTTAACTTTGCGATGCCATAAAAACAAAAGCAAAAATCTAAATTCTGTACTATCATTTCTGTGTGGCTTGGTCTGGAGATTATTTTGAGTAATTGTTTGGGAAAATCAGACCAAGTTTGAAGGCTGTGAAAAGTTTAAACTGTAAACGTCATAATCCAAGATGGCGGCCACTGTAATGGGTGGGGTTTTAATGTAAGGGGTCCGTTTGAATCATCAGGAGGAGA
This sequence comes from Myxocyprinus asiaticus, assembly GCF_019703515.2. Classification (NCBI taxonomy): domain Eukaryota; kingdom Metazoa; phylum Chordata; class Actinopteri; order Cypriniformes; family Catostomidae; genus Myxocyprinus; species Myxocyprinus asiaticus. The sequence continues at coordinate 33,611,898 of NC_059373.1, forward strand.
GTAATCAGATGCAAAAAAATAATAATTTTGTTTGTAGGCCAAAAGGTTTAAAAGATACACGCAAAAGAAAAGTTACTTTTTTGAACTGGTGTTGGCGCTATGGAATGTGTCCTAGAGACCCCAAATTTTGTGTGCAGTTCTATTCATAACAACCTCTATCAGTGTGGGTCTATTCATAACAACCTCTATCAGTGTGCCAAATTTCATAATTTTCCTATGTAGCGTTCATAGGGCTGCCATAGACTTCCATTGGGGAAGAAGCAGCAGAATAATAATAAGAAAACAAACGAAAACAATAGGTGCCACAGCACCTTCGGTGCTTGGCCCCTAATAATAATAGAAAAATGCTAAATTGAAGCATTTTCACTGGTTACATTTTAACTTTTGGAACGCACTGTATTTTGAGAGCACATGAACTTTATGAGAAAAAGAGAAGGATATTTTTACTGAATTAAATAAAATGTACTTGATTTTTTAACGGGATATGCTAAACGACATTAGGAAACACATTCGAGCAAAAACAACAGTGAGTTCCTCACCAATCCATGTCACCAATCACAATGTCATTAAAAAATGAGAACGAGATTTTTCAAGGGGTAATCTGACAAATCTGACATTCACACTTACCGCGGGCTTTCTGGCTGATGTCCTGAATAAGTACTCCATACTGGACCGGTTCATCGTCCTCATTAAACACCAAGTCATCCACCGTGATGTTGTCATTGCGCAACCCTGTGTATGGCCCCTCCGCGGCAAAGTAGCACGGCCGGTCGTCAGTCTTATTATCACTAAACATGAGCATGGCATGTTTGTGCCAGCCGAAATGCCGGTGCATCCTCACCACAAACTCGCCCAGTTTCTTGTGCGTGGGGCCGATGTTGGTGATGGAGGAGTACAGATTGAAGCCCAGCGCCCTCGCCCCGGCAGTGATCATCGGAACCTCCCAGTGCGTGGTGAAACGGGCCACAGGTGAGGACGCGTAGTCACAACCGGGTCCAAAGAAAGCCCAGGGATTACATGAGAACTTAAGGTCCACGGCCATGAGAGGAGCTACTGAATCTGAGCAAACTCCTTTCTTGTCCTCGCTGCTGTTAAAGACCACTTGTAGATGGTAGCCGGGCAGAAGGTTGGGGTCAGAGTTCACCTTATCCAGAGCCCAAAGCAAGGCAGGGCCCACCCGTGGCCAAGCCCAGGGGTACACCGTGTTCTGTAAAGGTAGGATGACAGCCAGGGTGATGTTCTGTTGAGGCGGATGGGGACTGAGAGACTGAGGTTGCTTCTTAGGGTCAACCACTCCAAAGGACACACCACTCAGCAGAACTAGAAGAGTGAGCCTCAACGGCCCCATCTGGAACGCTTTCATTCTCAAAACTGATGGGAAGGACTAAGACTCTGGAAACATTAAGAGAGAGAAACACATTTTGATACCATGAATGTCAGCTTAATTCTCTTAACCATGACAAAGCCCACACAGATGTTCTACACTACACGTTCTACAACCCCTAACACTTCCATATTTGTTTATTAATTGTTTTTGATTACACTTTCAGCTACAAATAATAGTTTTGTACAATAAGCTTTATTCAACACATTTTACCAGCTTTAATACATTCTGCAGAATTACATATATTTGTGCCCCAAAATCAGTACATTTTGATGAAAAAACAAAACAAAATCCACAGATTCTGTCTGAGCCAAAACATGACAATGCATGGTTTTCCTAATCTAACAACATTTGATATTTCCAAAATGTTGAAACATTATACAACGGTGTTAAAAACACTAAATATTTTAATAAGCCACAGAAATATGGAAACTAATAATTGCCTCAATTAAGAAATTGAAAAGGAAACAGACTCTATTGAACAAGCAAGATAAAGACTGTGAATTGGGTATATGTAAAGGTCTACTTTTCAATATTTAAGCTAATACATTGCATATAAGTTTAAATAATTAGAAGACGTTCAGACCAAACACGTTCTTGTCTTGCCTGTAGACAGGAGCACCGTTATGGGAGGTGCAGGGTATGCACGGCATATGCAAGTAGGTACAGTTGCAGGCCTGAGAACTCCAAATTGGGGCGGATATATCCAAAAGGGAGTTACGGCAACTCCAAAAAGGGGTGTCACTCCACACACGGATAGGGTTAAGTGTAACGGGAGCCAGCAGGTATGTGAAAGCTGTGCAGTGTGTGTAAACCTCACTCCCCTGGCCTCAAGAGGCGCACTGACACTAGGGAATGTAGCCTTTAGCCTCCTCGTTAGCGCAACCCCCTTTCATTCCAGAGGTGCCAGTTCAAATCCTGCTTGAAGCAGGTTGAGCAGAACTGGTTACAAAGGGAAAGGGTTAGGATTGGGGCTCTCTATATATCTTTGCTGGCGGTCTGAAGCTCCCGCCCCTGTGTCTGATTTAGAATTGGCAGAACTCTAGATCTAACAGCCGCAGATAAAGTTAACCATTATTGTTATTCTGCATTCTGCATATCCTGCAAACATGCATACAACGATCAGCCACAACATTAAAACCACCTGCCTAATATTGTGTAAGTCCCCCTCATGCCGCCAAAATAGCGCCAACTCGCATCTCAGATTAGCATTCTGAGATTATATTCAGAGTGGTTATCTGAGTTACCATAGACTTTGTCAGTTCAAACCAGTCTGGCCATTCTCTGTTGATATCTCTCATCAACAAGGTGTTTTCATCCGCAGAACTGCCACTCACAGGATGTTTTTTGTTTTTGGCACCATTCTGAGTAAATTCTAGAGACTGTTGTGTGTGAAAATCCCAGGAGATCAGCAGTTACAGAAATACTCAAACCAGCCCATCTTGCATCATTATTCGCAATTATCCATGCGATTATCTAACCAACCAATCGTGTGGCAGCAGTGCAGTGCATAAAATCATGTTAATTCAGTTAATGTTCACATCAACCATCAGAATGGGGAAGAAATGTGATCTCAGTGATTTGGACCGTGGCATGATTGTTGGTGCCAGATGGGCTGCTTTGATTATTTCTGTAACTGCTGATCTCCTGGGATTTTCACACACAACAGTCTCTAGAATGTACTCCGAATGATGTCAAAAACAAAAAATATCCAGTGAGCAGCAGTTCTGTGGACGGAAATACCTTGTTGATGAGAGAGATCAACGGAGAATGGCCAGACTGGTATATATATAAACAGATAGAAGAACTGTGGCGAATTCTCCAAGAACCTTGTAACATCCTATCTGCCAACAACCAAGAAAAACTGTGTCCAGGTGTACCTAGGAGAATTGGGGCTGTTTGAATGGCAAAAGTGGTCACACCAAATATTGATTTAGCTTTTTTATGTTTACTGGATTTTGTATGACATTAAGTGATACATGTAAACTATTTATGGCATTATTTTTGAAGACATCCTCACTGCAACATTTTTCCCAAGTGCCTAAAACTTTTGCACAGTACTGTATATATATATATATATATATATTATTATTATTTTATTACAACAAATCAACTATAATAAATAGTATGATTTGTTTAATAATATTTCAAATAAATTTTGGACCAAGCGTAAATGTCAGTTAGCCAGTGAGACTTGCAAAAACTACCTAAAGTGCATCCGGAAAGTATTCACAGCGCTTCACTTTTTCCACATTTTGTTATGTTACAGCCTTATTCCAAAATGGATTAAATTCATTATTTTCCTCAATTCTACAAACAATAACCCATAATGACAACGTGAAAGAAGTTTGTTTGAAATCTTTGCAAATTTATTAAAAATAAAAAAAATGGGAAAAAAAAAAAAAAAAATTAATCACATGTACATAAGTATTCACAGCCTTTGCTCAATACTTTGTTGAAGCACCTTTGGCACCAATTACAGCCTCAAGTCTTTTTGATTATGATGCTACAAGCTTGGCACACCTATTTTTGGGCAGTTGCTCCCATTCTTCTTTGCAGGACCTCTCAAGCTCCATCAGGTTGGATGGGGAGCGTCGGTGCACAGCCATTTTCAGATCTCTCCAGAGATGTTCAATTGGGTTCAAGTCTGGGCTCTGGCTGGGCCACTCAAGGACATTCACAGAGTTGTCCCGTAGCCACTCCTTTGTTATCTTGGCTGTGTGCTTAGGGTCGTTGTCCTGTTGGAAGATGAACCTTCGCCCCAGTCTGAGATCCAGAGCGCTCTGGAGCAGGTTTTCATCAAGGATGTCTCTGTACATTGCTGCATTCATCTTTCCCTCGATCCTGACTAGTCTCCCAGTTCCTGCCGCTGAAAAACATCCCCACAGCATGATGCTGCCACCACCATGCTTCACTGTAGGGATGGTATTGGCCAGATGATGAGCGGTGCCTGGTTTCCTCCAGGCATGACGCTTGCCATTCAGGCCAAAGAGTTCAATCTTTGTTTCTCATGGTCTGAGAGTCCTTCAGGTGCCTTTTGGCAAACTCCAGGCGGGCTGTCATGTGCCTTTTACTGAGGAGTGGCTTCCATCTGGCCACTCTACCATACAGGCCTGATTGGTGGAGTGCTGCAGAGATAGTTGTTCTTCTGGAAGTTTCTCCTCTCTCCACAGAGAAACGCTGGAGCTCTGTCAGAGTGACCATCGGGTTCTTGGTCACCTCCCTGACTAAGGCCCTTCTCCCCCGATCGCTCAGTTTGGCCGGGCGGCCAGCTCTAGGAAGAGTCCTGGTGGTTCCAAACTTCTTCCATTTACGGATGATGGAGGCCACTGTGCTCATTGGGACCCTCAATGCTGCAGAAATTTTTCTGTACCCTTCCCCAGATCTGTGCCTCGATACAATCCTGTCTCGGAGGTCTACAGACAATTCCTTGGACTTCATGGCTTGGTTTGTGCTCTGACATGCACTGTTAACTGTGGGACCTTATATAGACAGGTGTGTGCCTTTCCAAATCATGTCCAATCAACTGAATTTACCACAGATGGACTCCAATCAAGTTGTAGAAACATCTCAAGGATGATCAGTGGAAACAGGATGCAACTGAGCTCAATTTTGAGTGTCATGGCAAAGGCTGTGAATACTTATGTACATGTGATTTTTTTCATTTTTTATTTTTAATAAATTTGCAAAGATTTCAAACAAACTTCTTTCACGTTGTCATTATGGGGTATTGTTTGTAGAATTTTGAGGAAAATAATGAATTTAATCCATTTTGGAATAAGGCTGTAACATAACAAAATGTGGAAAAAGTGAAGCGCTGTGAATACTTTCCGGATGCACTGTAAAGACTGACAGAATGAACAACCTGGCAGTCCTCTCATTTCAGAGATATTATAGTGATTTTGCCAAGAAGAAACCTCGTTCATTTATAAACGTAGGCTATAATATTCGTTAGTATGCTGTTTTTAATTAATTTATTGTTTGATTCAAGGAATATTTGTTTTAAAATAAAAAGTTGCGAATTACGTAACAATAATATAGCGCTGTTTCCATCACAAATAAATAAATAAATAAATAAATAAATAAATAAAACACAATATAAAGTTTTAAAATATTGTTGTATACTTTTTTTTAATAGCAGTGAATCTTTATTTCGCTACAAATATTAATTATTTTATTTGCTTATAAAAGTACATATGTCAAAAGACAAAATCCCTTACCTGAAAGGATTGGATGCCCATAATCGTGCGTGTCTTGCATACTCCCTTTTTAACTGTTCATGGCGCCCCTAACTGTGGTTTCGCTGGTGTCTCGAGACATGCGTTTTTACAAGATGACGTTTTTAACTGACAAGCGTCTAAAAACGCGGCGCTCCAGCGTGAGAAGCTAAAAAAAATAAATAAAAAAAAAAAAAACAGTTGGACGCGGCTGACACAAGAAAACAATTGAAAACAGCGCTAAGGGACAAAAATTACGCGTTCGGCGTGAACTGTGGGCGA